>NC_069499.1:821219820-821334820 GCF_027579735.1 Bombina bombina | reverse complement strand
CTTGTCCTTGATTCCCGCCAGTCCTACTGGAGCACGCCTCCAAGAGCAGTGAGCTCTGAGCCTCTGACACCCACGTCACACTCCGGCAGCTGCTTAGAGAGCAGCCTCTAATAGGATCTGTATGGGCTGCAAAGAGACTTAAGTGCCACTGGGTGGCGCAGTCTCTAGCAGCACTTAGACATGGAGCAGTGAGCTGAGCTCTGACGTCACACTCCGGCAGCTGCTTAGAGAGCAGCCTCTATAAGATACGGTATGGGCTGCAGACAGAGACTTAAGTGCCACTGGGTGGCACATTCTCTAGCTGGCGGGTGGCAGGCGGCAGAGGTGGGGGGGGAGGGGGGTACCTTGGTTACCTAAAAAAATATTTATATATAAAATTAAAAAAGATATATATTTTTTATTTTTAACATTATAAATAAAGTGAGTGTAATTACACACATAGGACAGGGGAGGCACTGCCTCCCCTGCCTCCTATGACAGCACGTCACTGTTGTGCACTTTAGTTTAGTGTACACAATACAGAGCGGGAGCTGTACATTTTTTGCATTGGCTGTATTTCTCTATATTATTCTTGAGGATTTTTTTCTATTATGGGTTAGATTATAAGTGGAGTGCAAAATATCGATTCCACAAAAGTGATATTTGCTCTTCACTTAATAATACCAGCGCACACAAATGTGCGCTGTTATTACAAGTTAGGTGCAATGTGAACGCGACCACGGCATGAGAACATAGCGCAGTGAAGAGGGTAAGTCACACAGCGATGGGCAGCAGATTGTAAATATATATGTATATGTTACAGGTAAAGTAAGAAATCCGGGTAATCCTAGGATTTACCGGGTAAAACAGACATTATCCAAGCGGCTGTGGGTAAAGCACCAATGTACTGTAATTCCCCCATCAACACTATTTATTTTGCCTCTGCCTAGGGGGAAGGCACCCCAACGATCCTCTGGCATTCACCCCAAGTGAACCTTGGGAAATAAGGAACCCCCAGGCAATAAAGATAGTGAGGATTGGGGAATTACAATGCATGCTATATATGTTTGATGCGGTGACTCCACACTCTAAGGGGATTTATGATCATACATCGGGCTTTACCCACAGCCGCTTGAGTAATGATTGTTTTACCCGGGTAATCCTAGGATTACCCAATATCTGACTTTACCCATAACATATATATATATATATATATATATATATATATATATATATCAGTGACGTGCAGTGATGTCAGAGGCTGGTGAGGCAGTGGCTAGGATACGCCTTCATTCTTTAGATATCCTTTGTTGAAGAAATAGCAATGCACATGGGTGAGCCAATCACATGTGGTATCTATGTGCAGCCACCAATCAGCAGCTACTGAGCATATTTAGATATGATTTTCAACAAAGGATATCAAAAGAATGAAAAAAATAGATATTAGATGTAAATTGGAAAGTTATTTAAATTTGCATATGGGATTGATATGGGTTTCATGTCCCTTTAAATGGTGTCTTGGAAAACTGGTCAACTTAGTAAACATCTGATTTTAGTCTAAAAGGATTGTAACAGAAACTCTTGCCAGATAACACAAGGCTTGCTCTGATTATGAGATCTAGAAATCCATGCCCATTAAAATATGTTTAATGCTTATAGATTCTTTCATTATGCAGTAAATATAAAAATGTCTTGATCCAGTGGCGGCTGGTGAAATTTAAAGATGGTGGGGCGCTTTGCCTCACCCCTTTAAATAAAGCCACACCATCAGGTGGCACTATCAATTCATTAATTAAATAAATAAAAGGTAGACAGAAACACAGAAAAGCATTCGGGGGGAGAGGGAGAGACAGACGGGGGAGAGAGACACAGAGGGTTAGAGAGAGAGAGAAAGAGAGACAATCACACACAGAGGGGTTAGAGAGAGAGAGAAAGAGAGAGAGACACAATCACACACAGAGGGTTAGAGAGAGAGAAAGAGAGAGAGAGAGACACAATCACACACAGAGGGTTAGAGAGAGAAAGAGAGAGACACACACAATCACACACAGAGGGTTAGAGAGAGAGAAATAAAGAGAGAGAGAGAGACAATCACACACAGAGGGTTAGAGAGAGAGAAAGAGAGAGAGACACAATGATTCAATCACATACAGAGGGTTAGAGAAAGAGAGACACAATCACACACAGAGGGTTAGAGAGAGAGAGAGAAAGAAAGAGACACAATCACACACAGAGGGTTAGAGAGACCGCGAGAGACACAATCACACACAGAGGGTTAGAGAGAGAGCGAGAGACACAATCACACACAGAGGGTTAGAGAGAGAGAGAGAAAGAGAGAGACACAATCACACACAGAGGGTTAGAGAGAGACACAATCACACACAGAGGGTTAGAGAGAGAGAAAGAGAGAGAGACACAACCACACACAGAGGGTTAGAGAGAGAGAGAAAGAAAGAGAGAGAGAGAGAGAGACACAATCACACACAGAGGGTTAGAGAGAAAGAGAGAGAGAGAGACACAATCACACACAGAGGGTTAGAGAGAGCGCGAGAGACACAATCACACACAGAGGGTTAGAGAGAGAGCGAGAGACACAATCACACACAGAGGGTTAGAGAGAGAGAGAGAAAGAGAGAGACACAATCACACACAGAGGGTTAGAGAGAGAGAAAGAGAGAGAGAGACAATCACACACAGAGGGTTAGAGAGAGAGAAAGAGAGAGAGAGACACAATCACACACAGAGGGTTAGAGAGAGAGAAAGAGAGAGAGAGACACAATAACACACAGAGGGTTAGAGAGAGAAAGAAAGAGAGAGAGAGAGAGACACAATCACACACAGAGGGTTAGAGAGAAAGAGAGAGAGAGATAGAGAGAGACAATCACACACAGAGGGTTAGAGAGAGAGAGAAAGAGAGAGAGAGAGAGAGAGAGACACAATCACACACAGAGGGTTAGAGAGAGACACAATCACACACAGAGGGTTAGAGAGAGACACAATCACACACAGAGGGTTAGAGAGAAAGAGAGAGAGAGAGACACAAACACACACAGAGGGTTAGAGAGAGACACAATCACACACAGAGGGTTAGAGATAGAGAGAGAGAGAGACACAATCACACACAGAGGGTTAGAGAGATACACAATCACACACAGAGGGTTAGAGAGAGACACAATCACACACAGAGGGTGAGAGAGAGAGAGAGACACACAATCACACACAGAGGGTTAGAGAGACACATAAGGGATGAGAGATTCTGAGGGGGAGGAAGAGAGACAGAGAGAGAAAGAGACCATGGGGGAGAACAACACATAAGGAGAGAGATGGATAGAGAGAGACACACACACACACATACAAGGGGGGGGGGAGAGGGACCACTGCATTTTTAAGTAATAAAACAGCAAAGCTACAGAGACTAAGTGAGACTATAACTAAATGAGACCATACATTAGTGTGCAGTACAGAGGCAAGCTGCTAAGTTAGTGGGTGTAAAGTTTGAGTAAACAAAATACAAAAACGATCCTTTGCTGTAAAAGAGTAAAAAAACACTAAACCACATTCATTAAATTATCATTTTCACTAACAGAATCTTTCAGTAAAATCTTACTTTAATAAGATGTGGCTGAAACACTGCTCTCTGTGCCTCTCTCTTCCTGCTCTGTAAGGATTCAGGAAGTGACAGTGGCACATTCCACTGCACTTAGAGGGGAAGAACAGAACTATCTTTTTCACTTTAGCAAAGCTAGCAGGTTCACAGGACAGCAACAAAATAAATGAAAGTTGTTTTTTTCCGTTTTTGTTTTATTTTATATCATTTAACATCCAGCCCCAACTTTAAGTTCCATTTACTAATGCCTCTCACTGGATTGGTTCAGCCCAAATAGGATTGCCTCAAATAAGCAGTTAATGGGCCATGCAATGATCTTAACCACTTTCATCCAGTAGATGGCACAGCATGTTGTGTAATGGTGGGCAGACCTGCTTGTGCCTCTTCATTGCACAACATATAGCTGTGAAAAAAAAAAATGCTGGGGAAAAAAAAATACAATTTTTTTTTTTTTTTTTAAAGTCAATAAAAAAAAATATATTTTTGCCCAAATGAGAGGTGAAGCACTGCCTCACCTGCCTCTAGTGACTGCACATCACTGATGTGTATGTGTGTGTATATATATATGCAAACAACAAATGTTGTGCAAAGGAGATTTTCAGGGACATTTCCAGGGACAAAAAAAATCCAGGGACATACAACAAAATCCAGGGACTGTCCCTGGAAATTAGGGACTGTTGGCAACTATGTTAAGTTCAGACAAGTTCTCAATGTCTCAGATTGGTTTCGGGAATTCTGGAAGTTTCTGATCAGATTTTAGATTAGTACTGGCCAACTGTGTGAGGTCACATTGTGTTATCTAGGTTATCAGCAACACTTTTATCTGTGAATTTGCCGTTCTTGCTAGGTTTTAGCTTAATGCTATAATTGACCACGTGTTGCTATCCTAATTTGTTTGCTGAATTGTGCTTTTAGCAATTTGAGTTTGTCTAATCTAATCAGAAGGCTTCCGCCTCACAATACCTCTTGTTCCAGTTACCTTTTTGATAAGCACTGAACTGAACTTTATACAGGCATACCTCATTTTATTGTGCTTCACTTTACTGCACTTCACAGATATTGCTCTTTTTACCAATTGAAGGTTTGTGACAATCTTGTGTCGAGCAAATCTATTGGAGCCATTTTTCCAACATATATACACATATAAACACTCAAATACAAATGAATACACATAAATACACACCTACACCACCAGCGAAAAGATAATGACTTGCTAAAGGCTAAGATGCTGGTTAGTATTTTTTAGCAAAAAGTATTTTTTAAATAAGGTATGTATGTTGCTTTTTAGACATAATGCTATTGCACACCTAATGGACTACAGTATAGTGTAAATAAAGCTTTTATATGCACTGGAAAACAAAAAAATGTGTGTGACTCACTTTATTGCAGTAGTCTGGAACCGAACCCGCAATATCTCCGAGCTACACCTGTATTTAATTGCTGTTTCCTCTGCTACATATTATTGTGGCCTGCTTGTGTCCAGCCTACAGCTGAACTTTCTTCTGTATGCTGCATTTACTACTACAGGTAATGTTTATATTATTTATGGGTCTAGACCCTTTTTCTACATAACCATTAGGTCCAATACCAAGATTATATAAGTGCATAGTTGAACCATTACATGGGGTTTTGCTGATAATAAGATTCTATTTATTTCATGCAGTGGGAAAGGTCTGTAATCCCCTTAGTGATAACATTTCTTATGATAGCTGGTGCCATAATAACCTTATGATCATATTAGTCTAAGGCAGTGCTTCTTAAACTGGGGATCCCTTAAAAAAAAATTGGGGTCCCCACAAGATTTGGTAATGTAATGCAAGTGTGTTTGCATGTTTATGTATGAATGTGTGTCGTGTGTGATTGTTTGTATATGCATGAATGAGTGTGTGTGTGTATGAGTGAATAACTTTGTTTCCTTTATTTTGTTTAATGTGAGGTAGGCATATACTAATTTTATACCTTTTTAAATACGTGGGCGTTGCTCATCACCACACACATGGGAGAAGCCTAAATGGAAGTTAAACAGAATTAGACAAAGAATCTGTTAGTGATTAACAATAAGTACGAAAGTTTAATTTACTTATTTTTCCTAATAATACCCTCATTTGTGATTTACTGATGTGTGTGTGTGTGTATATATATATATATATATATATATATATATATATATATATTCAAAGAAAAAAATTGTATAGCCATCTGACAAAGGGTTGTTTTGGGACTGTATTATAACAATTAAACAATTTTTCAATGCAAAAAGCAGTCCCAGGTGAAAAAAGTTTAATAAACGCTGGTCTAAAAGATATCAGAGATAAGTGCTTGCTCTTTTAACCTCATTAAAATATGTATGCATGGTTCTGTAGACCGATGAGCATCTGTATATTCCTATATAGCTTGTTATGACATATGCTGCATATTTTTTTTCATTGGACCAGAAAATAACTAAGATTAATTTGCCATGGGATATGGTATTTTAAAGTGTGATAACTATTTATATATAAAAATATACACACATTTATACAAACCCTTCTATCATAATAACTCAGAGTTTACATCATGCAAGTCATACATATTAAAGGGATATGAAACCCAATTTTGTTATTTCATGACTCAGATAGAGAATGCAATTTTAAGCAACTTTCTAATTTACTCAAATTATAAACTTTTCTTTGTTTTCTTGTTATCTTTATTTGAAAAGCAGGAATTTAAGCTAAGGAGTTGGCCCATTTTTGGTTCAGCACCTGAGTAGCGCTTGCTAATTGGTGGCTTAAAAGCTAGTGTGTGTCTGAAAGATCAAGAGAACTAACTTATGGACTTCGGATTTCGCGAACACACTAACTTCTTCTCCTCATAGACTTCGATGGGGAGTGCTACTAAAAATAACATCCTACAGTTATCGCTCACGCACTAACCCAATACGGCATTAGACCAACCACGCCAAACCCAAATTAGTTGTAGTGTTCTTCACATAAAATAAAGTGTTCATAGCAACACCCTATTTGGACAAACTACTGTCTTAAATAAATCCAAATGTCCTGCTCTTCAAATTATGTCTACTTTAAGTATATATCATTATAAATAAAAACAATTGTGAAACAGGCATCACTTCCAGTTATTAATTTGCCTTGTTCTTGTCTGTCTATGACCTTAACTTTTACATCAGCAGAGCTTTTTACCCGAGAAAAAGCTACATATAGCTGTCCATGGCTGAAAACTGGCTCTGGCAAATAGATGCCAACTCTATCTAAAGTTTGTCCTTGAGATTTGTTAATGGTCATAGCGAATGCTAATTTAACTGGATATTGTCTTCTTTGTAATACAAAAGGAAGTTCTGTATTACTTGGGGCTAAGTCTATTCGAGGAATGAAAATTTTTGCCCTTCAGCTGTACCTGTTAATACTTGTGAAATAATTAAATTTTGACACAAAGCTTTCCCAACCAATCTTATTCCATTACAAAAAGACCTCTTTTGGTGTTAACATTACGCAAAAGCATAATAATACTACCTATTTTAAGATTGAGTTTATGAACTGGCATTCCAGAAGGAGCCAATTCCTTTTAAAACTCAACTGGGTAAGTATCCCTATCTTCCTGTGATTCATCATCAATGAAATCAGTACTTAAAGGGACACTGAACCCAAATTCTTTTCTTTTGTGATTCAGATAGAGCATGACATTTTAAGCAACTTTCTAATGTATTCCTATTATCAAATTTTCTTCATTCTCCTGGTATCTTTATTTGAAATGCAAGAATGTAAGTTTAGATGCCGGCTCATTTTTGGTGAACAACCTGGGTTTATCTTGCTCATTGGTGGATAAATTCATCCACCAATAAAAAAGTGCTTTCTAGAGGTCTGAACCAAAAAAAGAAGCTTAGATGCCTTCTTTTTCAAATAAAGATAGCAAGTGAACGAAGAAAAATTGATAATAGGAGTAAATTAGAAAGTTGCTTAAAATTGCATACTCTATCTGAATCACAAAAGAAAAAATTTGGGTTCAGTGTCCCTTTAACCCCTTAATGACCGAGGACGTGCAGGGTACGTCCTAAAAAAAAAGGCAGTTAACGCCTGAGGATGTACCCTGCACGTCCTCGGTGTGGAAAGCAGCTGGAAGCGATCCTGCTCGCTTCCAGCTGCTTTCCGGTTATTGCAGTGATGCCTCGATATGGAGGCATCCTGCAATAACCTCACATGGCCATCCGATGCAGAGAGAGCCACTCTGTGGCCCTCTCTGCACCGGACATCGATGGCCGGTATCGTTGGTGGGTGGGAGCCGAATTGGGAGGCGGGTGGGCGGCCATCGGTGTGCCGCGTGACGTCAAGGGGGGCGGGATCGTCGGGGGGGGCGCGCACGGACGCGCCCGCGTGCACGGAGGGTGGCGGGCGGGCGCGTGCACGGGGCGGGAGCGGGTGGGAACCGCTACACTACGGAAAATGTTTTAATAAAACTGGCCTAATCTTGTTTGTGCAAAAGCACAAAAAGTGATCGTGGAGAGGTGGGGGGGTTGGTTTTGTGTGTGGGGAAGCTACACTACAGAAACTTTTAACAAATTAAAAAAAACAACAATTTTTTCTTCTAAACTGGGTACTGGCAGACAGCTGCCAGTACCCAAGATGGCGCCCATTAAGTTAGAGTGGGAGGGGATAGAGCTGTTTGGGGGGGGATCAGTGAGGTTGGGGGCTAAGGGGGGATCATACACAGCAGCATATGTAAATATGCTTAAAAAAATCATTTAAAAAAAATATATAGCTTTTATTTTAGTACTGGCAGACTTTCTGCCAGTACTTAAGATGGCGGGGACAATTGTGGGGTGGGGGAGGGAAGAGAGCTGTTTGGGAGGGATCAGGGGGTCTGATGTTTCAGGTGGGAGGCTGAGCTCTACACTAAATCTAATATTAACCCTGCAAGCTCCCTACAAGCTACCTAATTAACCCCTTCACTGCTAGCCATAATACACGTGTGATGCGCAGCGGCATTTAGCGGCCTTCTAAATACCAAAAAGCAACGCCAAAGCCATATATGTCTGCTATTTCTGAACAAAGGGGATCCCAGAGAAGCATTTACAACCATTTGTGCCATAACTGCACAAGCTGTTTGTAAATGATTTCAGTGAGAAACCTAAAATTGTGAAAAATGTTACGTTTTTTTTAATTTGATCGCATTTGGCGGTGAAATGGTGGCATGAAATATACAAAAATGGGCCTAGATCAATACTTGGGGTTGTCTACTACACTACACTAAAGCTAAAATTAACCCTAGAAGCTCCCTACATGCTCCCTAATTAACCCCTTCACTGCTGGGCATAATACACGTGTGGTGCGCAGTGGCATTTAGTGGCATTCTAATTACCAAAAAGCAACACCAAAGCCATATAAGTCTGCTATTTCTGAACAAAGGGGATCCCAGAGAAGAATTTACAACCATTTGTGCCATAATTGCACAAACTGCTTATAAATAATTTCAGTGAGAAACCTAAAGTTTGTGAAAAAATTTGTGAAAAAGTGAACGATTTTTTTTATTTGATCGCATTTGGCGGTGAAATGGTGGCATGAAATATACCAAAATGGGCCTAGATCAATACTTTGGGATGTCTTCTAAAAAAAAATATATACATGTCAATGGATATTCAGGTATTCCTGAAAGATATCAGTGTTCTAATGTAACTAGCACTAATTTTGAAAAAAAAATGGTTTGGAAATAGCAAAGTGCTACTTGTATTTATGGCCCT
This sequence comes from Bombina bombina, assembly GCF_027579735.1. Taxonomy (NCBI): domain Eukaryota; kingdom Metazoa; phylum Chordata; class Amphibia; order Anura; family Bombinatoridae; genus Bombina; species Bombina bombina. The sequence continues at coordinate 821,325,506 of NC_069499.1, read as the reverse complement.
ATAACTTACAAAAAAAGCAAAGAAGATGTAAACATTGGGTATTTCTAAACTCAGGACAAAATTTAGAAACTATTTAGCATGGGTGTTTTTTGGTGGTTGTAGATGTGTAACAGATTTTGGGGGTCAAAGTTAGAAAAAGTGTTTTTTTTTTTTTCAATTTTTCCTCATATTTTATAATTATTTTTATAGTACATTATAAGATATGATGAAAATAATGGTATCTTTAGAAAGTCCATTTAATGGCGAGAAAAACGGTATATAATATGTGTGGGTACAGTAAATGAGTAAGAGGAAAATTACAGCTAAACACAAACACCGCAAAAATGTAAAAAAAGCCTTGGTCCCAAACGGACAGAAAATGGAAAAGTGCTGCGGTCATTAAGGGGTTAAGTAAGTGGAGGTTTCACTTTCTAACAAACTAAGAACTTCTTCATTGATTTGATCAACATCACCATTTTTTGGACATAAAATTGCCATTTTTGAAAACTTAAAAGCATCAGAATCTTTTAACTCTTCACCAAAAATCTCATTTACAATGGAATCTTTGCAGATCATTTGGAATGGAATTTCAAAGATGTCTTCATGAAAGCCATGCTAGTTTGTCAGTAGTCCATCTCCAAACTTTAAAAGCCAAGAGCTAAACTCTGGATCAACAGAGCTTACATTATTAGTCAGCTTCAAAAGTTTAAACTTATGCCAGAGTGGATTACATTTTATGCTGGCTTCAACTATAGTTTATCTACTGCATCTTTAAGTGCATAATTTAAACAATTTTGACACTCTGGTGTGTGACCTGGGTGTCTTGAAAAGTCTTCAAAAAGTTTTTCTTTGTACTTTTCAAAAAGCTCTTTAGCATTTGGTGGTGATGCTAAAGCACAAATATGAGCAAAAAGCTCTCTAAACAGTTGAGGCATCACTTCACTTGCAGCTTTATGAAGAGTTAAATCCCATGATTGATCATCTTCATAAAGACAATGTTTTTGAGCTGCTTCTTTAAATGTGTGAAATTGAACACCATCAACTGTTCGGATATTTTCAAAATAAGTTGCTCCTTTAACATGAAGTAAAAGCAAGCATAAACAAAATCTCTCAACATCTGAAATTAAATTTACAGAGTATATGTGACCAATAGTGTTATTTGCTCAATCTTGCACTCTTTTTTTCCCATGTTGATGTCTTTTGATGAAAATCAAAATGCTGAGGAATATCAGTGTAAAGATATGCATGAGCTGACAAATCTTCTTGGTTTAATTTAAACCAAACTGTGGTGACATAGCTTACTGACATATCTGTTATTAAAATCCCTTCCCCCAGATACACCTTTCTCTCTGAACTAAGGACACTCCCAATAGCCTTTGAGTGGCATTTGATAAACCACTCCCTATTGAATTGGGGCATAAAAAACTGAAACACTCTCTATCTCTTGCTCTCTTTCTTTCTTATCATGTGCATTCTGAAAAGATGGCTGATGGTGGACACACTGCATAATGTGGCTAAGTATATTCCTATAATTAGTTTAGCAGTATTGCTTAATCTGTGTTTGTTTAAGATAAAGTTGACCTGTATAATTTGGACTGGATGTTTTAGCTCTTGGTATTTCTTGAGACTTGTTTTATATTTTGTAGCTTATAGATAATTGTTAATCTTCATACCTATATTATTTGTCTTCCAATAAAATAATTTTAAAAAGTGGACAACCTCTTTGGTTTAATATTCTGGTACTAATTACCACCACATTTTGGCAATTACAAAGTGTAGACATTTCCATGTAAAAAACATTTTTGGCAGATTAAATTATATAGGGATTTACCATTTAATAAACTGAGGTATATTTCAGGCTCCTTGGCTACTTTTGCTACAAGAGTGTGGTATCTACTAAATATTACTTATCCAGTTTCTAATGTGTTTTTTTAGTAATTTAATTTTTATTTTAAAGATTGAATTTGATTCTGAATTAAAGATAAAGTCTAAGTGGTCTCTTAGTGGAAAAAAAACTATTTGATTTGGTTTTGTAAATACACAAACATTCAGTTTCTGTCAAAATTTTTTTGTGTTTGCTCATATTTGCATGGGATTTATACTTAAAAATATATAGTCTAGTACAATTCAAATTTGGTTTTGTTTGAATGTTCACTTTTGTGAGCAAATGTTTCAGATTGTATGGAAATTGTGTAGAATTTAAAGTTAGGAAAATATAGTTTAACTTGGGGAATATACTAAGCCATCAGCAGTTTAAAGCATAACCAACTCTAATCATCTATTTCATTATTTATTTTTGAAACTTTGTTTGAAAACAAGTAGCTTAACTCTTGGGGTATATGTTAAAGCTTGAGTAGAAGTTAAAAGTTATTTAAGACTTTCTAATTTCTTTATTTGTATTTATTTTCTTGTTCCCTCATTTTTTTCAATTTCTCTTGTTTTTCTTAATTCTTATTACATTGTTTAAATATTTGTGAGCAGGTGGTTCAGAGTTTTTAATTAAATTTGTATTGAATACAACACAAGTCATAACCTTTGTTTGGGTAACAAAAAAAAATTGCATTTTAAACAACCATTGGTAGACGCTTCTTATTTACTATTTTATATATCCTGTGTTTGGAGCAGAGATTGAAACCAAAGATACAGTTAAAATGTGCATTTTTGGTTTCAGCTCTTTTGTGGGTATTGTTACATTGTCAGCTTTTTAATTAGGTTTTTATGGAATACAAAACAAGGTATAACCTTTGTTTGAGTAACAAAAAGTTAAAATTTGCATTTTCCTGTGTTTGGAGCAGATCATGGAACCAAAACTACAGTTGAAATTAACATTTCAAAAAGTTCTATAGAAACCTCCTGTACTTACCTGAAAACAAATAAAAGTGCAATTTGCTTAAACTTACCAAACTGGTTTATTGGGTTTTAAGCCGTAATACATTTGCCTTAAAATGTACATTAAGATTAATCTGATTCCCCCTTCTTCTTCTAAACAATCAAAATTTAAAATATTTTTTATAATTTTTCGTCAATTTAACACTGTATGCTTCCATTGCTTTAACTAATTGTTTTGGGAAAATATCAGTAAAAAGGCTTCCTTGCTTTACTTTGTTCACTTATTTATTTATTTTTTCACCTTTTATCTCCTTCAATTATTATTGATGGTTTAAACACCTTTTAAAAGAGAACTATATATTTTTTTTTCTCTTTTCGGGTGTTACCTGTGATCTGCTAAAATGTCTAGGAAAAACTATATTTCACAGGAAATCTGAGATTATTTTAACAATTATATTCATAAATATAATGGTCCATTCCTCATCTCAGAAACTAAAAACAACAAGTGTGAAAGTGTTTTAGATATACTAACACAGGTATTAACTCTTAAAAAGATTAATAATAATAAAAGAAAATGTATGATAGCGCAGGCAGTGATTTCAACAATAAGGGGACTAACAAACATTATTGGAGACCTGACAGAGCAAAATAAAGACCTTAAATTAAAGTTAGATAACACACAGACTGACAGAGATTGTATTAAGCTTTCTGCTTTAACTAACACCATACAGATCAATAAATTACAACGTCAATTAAAATTAACGGAACACAGCAGAAACGAATACTTACAAATGAAAATAAAACAAGAAGAAAAAATAATTATTGATATTTTTGGGAACAATGCAGATACTGATCACTTACTGCCACAAAGGAAAGAGCCAAAACAAGTAATAAAACAAGATAAAATGCAAGTGGGCTCCACTAAAAACCCAAGTTCTGTTCCAATTGCCCCTTTCATAATATCTGAGAATTTTAACACCCTGAAAGTTCCTACAGGTGGGGCACAATCCCCACAAACAGCTTTAATAACTTTTCACATTGGTTTCACAAGGGATCTGAAAAGGCCATAAAATTAGGTATGAGCATGCAGGAATGGACATAATTGCTTCAAGATGCCATGGGCCCCTATGCCAACAGGTTATTAGGATTCACCTCAAGCATATCTGATCAGGCTGGGAGAATAGTTAGAACCTTTTTCAATTTTACTAGTCTAGAAAAAGAGATTAGTGAAATTACCATGAGACCTCTATATGGACCATTTGAAGTAGAAAAAAGAGTGTTATTCTGGTGTGTGTTGCACCAGCCACAGACCCAAATGGTCTGGGGGTCACCAGCTCACTTACAGAGGGTACTTGAAGCTCTCCCCAGAAAATGTCAGGAGTTTGTAAAGCTGTACGATCCAAACTCCACAAACTTAGATATGGTGCTCACTAGAGCTGAAAAATGGTGGAATTATCACCCATACACCATTAAGGCAATTTCTGCAATGAAGCAGTCAATGGAGAACAAGCTGACTATTCACAGGCAGGAATCAGAGAGGGGTAACAGAAGGAATGCTTGGGGATATCAGAATAGTAGAGGATCAAATACAGGAAATTGGTGAGACAGGAATTTAAATGGCGATATTAACAGAGCAGAAAATAAGTATAACAATTGGAGGCTGAGGCCAAATGAGATAAGCAATAAGGACAACTTAAGTTATTGTGAACTCAAACAACAAAACAGGAGAATGAGAGATGAAATTGGGTTTCTAAAGAAACAGCTGACAGAACTGGAGTGCTCAAATTAAATCTTTAATTTTTTTTTATAAGCATATTTGTTTGCAGTGCATTTGTATTATGTAATGTGTACTTTAGTTTTAAGTTCAATTAATAATTTTAAGTGTTTTCATTATTAAGTTTTAAATATGCCAATATTTAGAATGCATAGTTAATTGATGCATTCACTTTCTAAAAACCAATAACAGATACCTCCATTGTAATTACTTTTGGGATGTCACATGCAAGAACATTTTCATGTAAACTGTCTGAAGTCTTATCTTTCAGAAAGAAAACCAATGAAGACAGAAGGCTTCTCACCTTTTCTTCCAGCTTTCCCCAATAACACATATTATAGTAAAGATTGTTGTTTTTCAGGTGTCTTCAGGACTGATCTTACCATGAAGCTGTGATAGTGGAGTTGGACAAATTAAATAAGTATAACATGTATCACAATGGAGATGTAAAATGGGGCATTAGGCCAAAATAATATATATAGCATAAAGGGGTAAATAACAATATAGGACAAGCCACATAAGTGTAAGCAATGGTGCAAGTGGGATGATGCAATGATAGAGGTACATCCCAATTTGAAGTTAATAACTGTGAATGTGGTTTCTACTGCAGATGGAGTGTTGTAGTGTGAATTAAATATATGCCTGGTTTTAATCTTTTTTCATTCCTTTGAGGGTCTTGGAAAAAACAAAGTGGTTCAAAGAGAGACGATTGGTAAAGCAAAAGCAAGGACCAGATGCCAAATGCAAGGACCAGATGCCAAAAGATGAAAACAAAGAACTTCAGTGAACCATTATAACGTTTGTTTTACAGGCACAATTCACACTTTATTAATAAAGATTTTACTACATGCATATCCATCTAGTATACCCACACTCATGCACTCATACATGAATTTTTAATTTTTCCCAATTTTAAGACCATTGTATAAATGTTGCTAATGGGGTTTAGCATAGGATTTTGTGTTTCTATGTATAATTTTAAATTATTTTTTTTAATAAATTGTATAAAGTTAGACTAGGAATTGACAGTCCTAGGAAAGTACAAAAGATCTCATATCGCAGAGGGACTGAAATTGGTGGGAGCATTTTCCCTGTAAGGTTTTCACTCCCACTGTGTTCTTCTGTACTAGTGGGTATAACTAGAAAACGGGGCAACATAGGAGAAGAAAAAGTGAGGGAATGTGGTGATATAGCTTACTGACCTAGTTGTTATTAAAATCCCTTCCCCCAGATACACCTTTCTCTCTGAACTAAGGACACTCCCAATAGCCTTTGAGTGGCATTTGATAAACCACTTCCTATTGAATTGGGGTATAAAAACTGGAACACTCTCTATCTCTTGCTCTCTTTCGTTCTTATCTTGTGCATGCTGAAAATGCTGATGGTGGACACACTGGAGAATGTGGCTAAGTATATTCCTATAATTATTTTAGCAGTATTGCTTAATCTGGGTTTGTTTAAGTTGCCCTGTATAATTTGAGACTTGTTTTATATTTTGCAGCTTATAGATTATTGTTAATCTTCATACCTATATTATTTGTCTTCCAATAAAATAATTTTAAAAAGTAGACAACCCCTTTGGTTTAATATTCTGGTACTAATTACCACCACACAAGCAGTCAAAGTTATGTGTCTATAATGTGTTCTTTCTACTGCAGTTTCAATATTGTCTCCAGTAAAATATACTGACTGTTCTCCAGGAAGATGAACTTGTAATCGCACAATCATATGCGATTGATGGTGCATATGAAAGCCAAAAAGCCGCCATGCTTCTTCTGGAGCACTAACATGTCTGGAGTCCATAAATTAAGTTACATCATCATGAAAAAGTGTTTCATGTTCTTTATAAATATATTTGAATATGTACTTTACACTTTTTATAGAAGCACAGCTTTCTGTTGTATGGCACAACCCAAGAGTTATCAATTTTTTTACCAATTATTTCAATTGAAACACTTTCTTTGCTTCTCTTGTAACGTGGATAACCATCTACATTGATCAAAGTTTTTTCTTGGAAAGATTTTGGAAATTGCTTAGAGCAAACCCCATCAACCATATATGGAGATCTTAGCTTATGCTCCCCACAGGGCCTATGTATCATGTGTTTGGTAACAATGGCATGTAACCGTGGATTGACATGCTTCTTTATGATATTTTAAATGTAAAACTCTTGCCACTAAATCAAGACAAAATTCAACTGCTTGACCTTCTTTCAGATTAACAACAATTTCAGACCATTTTGGGTTACATGTCATAGTTTTGAAAAAATCAGGCTTCCCATACTTTCTTACAATAGCCATGGCATCTTGGTAATTCTGTACCATGTTTCTTGGACTACCTTGGAATGTAGATGGAAGTATAACTATTTTTGCCTGAAAGTAAACACTGCTCTGCAGCTACACTTTGAAGATGGTCCATGAGACCTGTATACTTTTCAACCCTCAATTTTGACAGATTTTGTCTAATATAGTTTAAACGATTACCTTCTGTTTTAACATATGCATCTACAAAGTACTGCTGAGTCAATTTGCCAGCACTCAGAACTGGGTTAAACTTGTGACGAATGGAAAGTATATAACCATAAAATGTCATATTTCTAACAGTAGTAGGGTTGTAATGAAGTTTCAATAGGTGAACAACTTTGATCCCAAAAAGGGAAAAGAAGTGGATAAAAAATTGGCTCCAAATTTGGATCTAAAATACTTATCCTTTCTGGGGTTTTTTCATTGTTAGGACTTCGACTATGAATAATAAGATCTCGCTCAAGAGGAGGTTCACCATCTGCATTTTGGAGAATAATAGCTACCTCATTACACCAAGGAGCATTATATCTACGTTGATCGTTTTTGCGATCTTGTACTATTGCCATGGTCACAGTTGCAGGTGTAACATCATTTTGAGATGCATCTTCTAAACATTCCTGTTCTACTTCATACAACATTTTACATGCTTAAGCAAAAGGATTGTTTAAAGCCATAAAAGAACTCAACTCAGTCATTAATTCAGGGTTGCAATTTGTATTTTCATCAATCATAAGGCGCTGTTGTGCAGCCTCATCTGGATCAAGAATATATAGTTGTGCAAACTTTCTATCATGCTCATTGGAAGGATGAAGTGATCCAGTTCTGTGATAAATTTGTCCATTAATTCTAAAACAGTAAGGGCCATAACCGGGAGGAGGAGTAATATTCGCCCCCATTGAAGCAAATGCTAAAGAATTATTTAAAGATCTAATAATTTTGTAATTTTTTTTTAATGTTTATGACTTCCTGTTATTAAACTTTCTATTAAAGGAGCAACTTTAATAGGTTCAATATATACTTTTCTTTTGCTGCAGAATTGACTGAATTGTTTGTCTGATGGCTGCTCTTTTGCAAAATGTACAGCATCACAGTTGGTGCATATAACATTTAGCTATCCACAGTTATGATGATCAAATGAATCGTTATATCTCGCAAGTGCTGCAATGTGTTGAGTATGTTTTGCAAAATTTATACAATGGCGTTTAACATAACTTGTTAAAGTTTCCTTTTATGTTCCCTTTATGTATTGCTTATGCTAAGCTGTTTTTGTGTTTCTGATTGTTCATTTTCTGAACGTACTTTTCTATGAGCAAAGCATTTTTTTGTTTTTCTTTATGTCACCGATTTTCTGTCAAATTTGCTCTCTCTTTTCTTTTCTGAACTGCTTTTGCTTCCCTTAAATGGGCCCTTTCTTCATCAGTTTTTTTATTTTTATTTATTTTATCTCTCTCATTTCGTCTCTTTTTTTGCATCAGATTGTTCTTCTAAAGATAACTTACTTTTAGGGGGCATGTTTTCTTAAAATTATTTTTAATGTTTTGATATATATATATATATATATATATATATATATATATATATATATATATATATATATATATATATATATAGAGAGAGAGAGAGAGAGAGAGAGAGAGAGAGAGAGAGTTTTTAAACAATATTTTATTTTTATAATTAAGCTACAAAAGTAGCAACACTGTATTTTAAAAAAAAGTGCTTTATATATTTAAATTAATCTACAGGTTTCATTAAACCCTATTTGGATGATCTACCATCCTATGTAAATAATAAATATACAGGTGAATTTGAATGGACTGCTGTCCTAAATATATTGAAAATAGGTTATTTCTAATAAAGCTACAGGATATATATAAAGCTACCAAAGTAGCAAAAATGTATTATGAAAACTGCTTTAATCTAAATATAAATATTTCTACAGGTGTAGTGACAGCCTTTTTTATGTTCAACTGTCCTATATATAATAAATATACCAGTTTAGCCAAACTTATTGAAAATGTGTATATATATATCCAACAGGTATAGGGGCCTATTTAACAAAGGTCTGTCGGACCTGATCCGACAGTGCGGATCAGGTCCGACATAACTCGCTGAATGCGGAGAGCAATATGCTCTCTGTATTCAGCATTGCACCAACGCCGCCCCCTGAAGATTCACGGCCAATCGGCCGCCAGCAGGGGGTATCAATCAACCCGATCGTACTCGATCGGGTTGAATTGCGGAGATGTCTGTCCGCCTGCTCAGAGCAGGCGGACAGGTTATGGAGCAGCAGTCTTTAGTAAGCAATATCACGTCCTGCTCTAACATTAGCGCACACTGGTTCTTATATAAAAATGATTTTGAAAAACTCCTGTATAAATACACAGTAGTAACATGCATGTCAAATGCCACTCCTAACAAATTCCTATTTCTTTCTTACAAAGGAATTTACATTCTGTAGAGGGATAGGGTATGGTTTGGCCATTAAAAAAAATAGATCCTATTTTAAATGATAATAAATATAACTCAAAATAAATCTAAGAAGCTTCAATTACAATCTTAAATGGATAGTAAAGTCCAAATTAAACTTTCATGATTCAGATAGGTCATGTCATTTTAAACAACTTTCTAATTTACTTTTATTATCAAATTTGCTTTGTTCTCTTATTATTCTTAGTTGAAAGCTAAACCTATTTAGACTCCTATGCTAATTTCTAAGTCCTTAAAGGCTGCCTCTCATCTGAATGTATTTGACAGTTTTTCACAGCAAGAGGGTGTTAGTTCATTTGTTTTATATAGATAACACTGTGCTCATGCAGTGAAGTTATTTAAGAGTCAGCACTAATTGCCTGAAATGCAAGTCTGTCAAAAGATCTGAGATAAGGAGGCAGTCAGCAGAAGCTTAGATATAAGGTAAGGTGAAAAGTGTTTATAACAGTGTTGATTATGCAAAACTGGGGAATGGCAAATAAAGAGATTATCTATACTTTTAAACAATAACATTTTGGGTGTTTACTATCCCTTTAATCTTACATTAAATGATTGTCATTTTATTTTATATTACTCTGTAAGACCAACAATGGTGTAAAGAAGATAAAAATATATATTTTAGCATCATTTTTTGGCTACACTATACAGAACATTTTTTAAATTGCCATATATAAAACTGAACACTAAACAAACAAAAAAATTAAAAAAAGAGAAGACAGTAACCTAGTTACCAAAATACGAAAGTAAAAAAATAATTCAGAGATTACGAGTGGCGCGAAAGGGTTTATTGTGGATGTTTCTGTGAGTCGTATATAGCACTCATATTACAAGTTGAAAGAAAACGCGATTGCTTGAGCGCAATTGAAGTTAACACACGTCAGGATATCGTGTCACAAAAATGTCACAAAACACATCAAAAATACATTACAAAGTACAGTTATACTCGTAATAACACTGATTAAAGTTATTTCTTTCCTAAGATATGGTGAGTCCACGACGTCATCATTTACTGTTGGAAATATCACTCCTGGCTAGCAGGAGGAGGCAAAGAGCACCACAGCAAAGCTGATAAGTATCACTTCACTTCCCACAAACCCCAGTCATTCTCTTTGCCTTGCTGCATGGAGGTGGTGAAGTTCTGGTGTCTGAAAAAAATTGGATTTACTTCGCTTCAAGGAAGATTTTAATTATTTTAGAAAGCCAGAGTAGGTTTACTCTGTTCTTTCCTTGTTTCAAAGATTGAGTCTAGCCAAGGTCCATGTTAATCTCTTCACTAGAGTAGTGGTGACTTTTAAGCAATTAGGAACTTGTGAGCTGAGCCTCACTGTGTTTTTCCTAACAGGTTGCTGCTCTAGTACAGAAAGCCAGAGTAGGTTTACTCTGTTCTTTCTTTTTTTTCACAGGTCTCTGTAGGGAGTGGCGTCCCTACATACCGGGTGAGCTGTTCTCCTGCCAGACGACCAGACTACAGGTAAGTGTCTTTAGAATTCTAGTATGGGAAGGAGACTGTGCACTTAAAGTTTGTCCTGCAATATTATATGGGACAAATATATATCCTTTATATGGATATTAACAGGCAGGGAGCAGGCACTTACATGGTGATTTGAGACAGGGGTTTGTTACAATTATTTTTATTAAAGTAAATACCCTTTCTTTATTGTGGCATCAATTCTTATGGGTTCAGCTAAGCAATTTTTATTATGAATGCTTATGGTGTTTGCACTGCTACGGATGTATGCTGCGTGCTACATTTAACAGTGAAAACTGTTCTGCGCAGACTGGTCTCTTTTTTTGATAAAGTGTACACTTTCTATGGGTCTTCTGTTGGGTTAATTCTGTCTAACAACATCATTATTCATGGACTACCTTTTATATTGCTTGTGACACAGTCATGCCTTTTAGTAGATTTTCTATTGTAAAGGACTAATGGTTCTCCACCATCTTAAAATCGTGGCGGGAAGGAGTTTTGTAGTGGCGCACGCCTGTATTGTGGAGTAGTTTTCCCCTGTGAGTCATGTGACCCGTTTTCTCCACTTCGTCTCATATTCTGTCAAGAGAGGAGACGGTATAGCGGAGGGGTGTGTTCTTGTCGGCGATTCATAATTCCTTAACATTGATCGGCAGGAGAGTTCAGCTCTGCCGTGTTTAATGGCATATTCTTGGAATGGAGCGGTCTGGTGGGACTTTCCATCTTAGTCTATCACAACTCCTTTGTTAGAAGTCCCTGTGTTGTTAACCCCGGAAGTCTCTTGCGGTATTTTAACACCTCAGTCTCTGAGGTGTAGGGATTATTTTTCCTGTTTTATAGCTTAGTGTTATACTTAATAGGAGAAGAAAGAGAGTCCTCTGAGACCTTAAAATGACAGTACACAACATTTTCTAATTTCACAATATTAAAATTATAGAATTTTTTTTATCTGTCTGTTATGTTTTATGTCACAAATTGTTTCTAATGCAATCTTGTTATGCTTACTTAGTTAGAGCTTTCTCAGACAGAGATAGGTTATTATAGGCTGAATCCATTGTCTCTCAGGTTGATGCTGTTCTGGCAATGCAACAGCTTTCTCCTTAAACGTCCCAAGCCTCAATGGCGTCACATGTAATGCCCTGCAGTTCCTCTCAGTCTCCTGGCGGAGCTTATTTGCCTGCAGAATTGCTGCTCAGATATCTTTGCGGTATCTGCAGCATTATCTGCCTTTCCTATGCTAAAAGGGAAAACGCAAGAGGAAAATTTGATATTCAGATTAGGGTTTCTGCTCCAGCTGCTGCTACTCAGGTTGCCTTCCCTCATACGTCTGTTGAGGTGGATACGTCGGTAGCCTCTGAGGGTGAAATCTCAGATTCGGACAGTATAATTCCTTTATCATATGCTGAAGTAGTAACCTTCAGATCTAAGCTTGAACACCTTCAGGTATGGTTAAAGGGACACTGAACCCAATTTTTTTTTCTTTCGTGATTCAGATAAAGCATGCAATTTTAAGCAACTTTCTAATTTACTCCTATTATCAAATTTTCTTCATTCTCTTGGCATCTTTATTTGAAAAGCAAGAATGCAAGTTTAGATGACCGGCCCATTTTTTGTGAACAACCTGGGTTGCTCTTGCTGATTGGTGGATAAATTCACCCACCAATAAACAAGCGTGTCCAGGGTCTGAACCAAAAATTGTCTGGCTCCTTATCTTAGATGCCTTCCTTTTCAAATAAAGATAGCAAGAGAACGGAGAAAAATTGATAATAGGAGTAAAATTGAAAGTTGCTTAAAATTGCATGCTCTATCTGAATCACAAAATAAATTATTTGGTTTCAGTGTCTCTTTAAAGGAGGTTTTTGGTTATTTTGAACTATTCCGATACGCCTGTCATTGTCAACTCTAAAAAATCTAGTGAACTTTTTAAATACTAGGATTCCACTGTGAAATTTTTTCCTGTTCCAGACCATGCTCGTAGATTTTTTGCAGGAATGGGAGTAGTCAGGGTTTCCTTTTTCCTCTCTCCTGTCTTAAATAGCTGTTTTCCTGTCGCTGTCTCCTTTGACTATCATGTGCACGGTGCCTAAAGTAGTAGGGACCATTTCTACTCTGGCTAAGAGAACTACGATTCCTATACAGGATAGCTACTCTTTTAAGGATCAATGGACTAAGCTGGAGGCTTATTTGGAAATTTGTATGGCCACTGTGTCAAGTGCGGCACCTTATTGGTGCAACGCCTTGTCTGATTCCATTTTGGTAGGGAGTCCTTTGTAGGAGATCAAGAACAGAATTCAGGCCCTAAAATTAAGCCATTTTTTTTTCTGATGCTACCATGTTAGTTTTTAGCCGGGAGCCAAGATATCTGGCTTCGCTGTGCTAGCCCGCGGGGCATTGTGGCTATATTCTAGGTCAGTGGACATTTTCTCTGAGTCCAAGTTTCTGGGGCTTCCTTATAAGAGTAAAACCTTGTTGGATCTTGATCTGACAGGAATATTTCTGATATTTCAGAAAATGGGTCTCTTCTACCACAAGACCATATGGGGAGCTAAATCTTTCTGTTTGTAAACAAGGATACAAGATGTCCCATATAGACTGCAGACATAGTATCTCAGGGCTATTACATAGAATCATAGCTTTCCTCCCAGAGGCAGGTTCCACCTCTCAATTATCTGCAGTCCAGATAACAGTGAGGCAATTTTGAAGTGTGTTTGGGACCTCTCTTCCCTGTGAGTGATTGCCCCATTTCCGGTATGGGAACAGGGCCTAGGATTCTATTTATCCCTTTTGTGGTTCCCGATAAAGAGGGAATTTTGTGTCCTATGGTAGACCTAAATGTCTCATTAAGTTTGTCTCAGGGTACCGTCCTTTAAAATGGAAACCAGTTGTTTCATTCTTTCTTTGGTCCTAGAGGGCCAGTTCATGGTGGCCATAGACCTGGAGGACACGTATCTTCAAGTTCTTAAGATTTGCTTTGTGACTTTTCTCTTTGACCTTGCCATGGCTCCCAGAGGGGGCTATCTTGGCAGTGATCAGTTTTCAGGGCATTGCTGTGGGGCCTTTCTGGACGACATAATGGTTCAGGCACCTTTTTTATTTTTATTTTCAACAAGCAAACTCTTACAGAGATCTTGTCTTTTCTTCTTTCCCATGGATGGGAAGTGAATCTGGAAAGTAGCCAAAGTAGCCTGGTAGTTAGCTTTGTGGCTTTGCAACTCAAAGGTTGTTGGTTCATATCCAGCTACTGGATGTCCCTTTTAAATGATTCCCCTTGTTCCAGCTACAGGGGTAGTTGTCTTAGGGACCATATTAATTTTCCTATCTCTGAAGGAAAATCAAGGATTTTTTTCTATTGCCTCTCTCTGCAGTCTACTGTTCGGCCATTCAGAGGATCAATGTATGGAGGTAATTGGTCTGATGTTTTCTTCATGGGACATCATTCCTTTTCTTGTTTCCATCTGCTGTTATGCATGCTCAGATAGTGGAATGGGGATCATGTGGTTATAGATCTAGATCTGTCGACATGAGATTCTTCCTTGTTGTGGTCTTTCTCAGGAGCATCTGTCTCAGGGCACATGCTTCCGGAGACCTTACTGAGTAATAGTGACCATGGATGCCAGCCTGTTGGGTTGGTGACTATGGACTTGGGAGGAGTCTGCTCTCCCCATAACTATCTTGGAGTTGAGAGCGATCCACAATGCTCTGATGGTTTGGCCTCAGTTGTCTTTAGCACAGTTTAGCATGTTCTAGTTGGACAATTTCATCTTGGTGGTTTAGATCAACCAACTGGGACGAACCTTAGCCATGGTTGGCATGGATTGTTTGGTGGGCAGACACTCACATTTGTTATCTATCCACTATTCACATTTCAGAAGTGGATGCAAGCAGCAGACTTATTCTGCAGTCAGATTTTTGTTTTTCTCCCGTAGGTGTTCTCCAGGTTAACCCTCTAATGGGGGGTGCTGGAGTTGGAGATGGCAGTTGGCCAAGACTCCAAGGTATGTTTAAAGGACAAAAGATCAGCAGGCTGTCCTGTTAATTTTTTTGTCAGTTACTTGGGATCTCAGTCTGACATCCCTGTTCCTCAGTTTGATCTCCTTCCATGAGTTGTTGTTCGTATCTCATAGGTGTGAGCATCGATATGCAGACCTAGTGGAGATGTATCTCTTCCACCTTGGTGGTTGTTCCTGAGGAAGGACCTTCTAATTCAGGGTCCATTCCTTCATTCCAAATTTCGTTTCTCTGAAGTTTTCTGTTTGGAGATTGAATGCTTAGTTCTGTCTAAGCGTGCTGTTCTGAATCGATGTGGTTATAGATCTAGATCTGTCGACATGAGATTCTTCCTTGTTGTGGTATTTCTCAGGAGCATCTGTCTCAGGGCACATGCTTCCAGAGACCTTACTGAGTAATAGTGACCACAGACACCAACCTGTTGGGTTGGTGACTATGGACTTGGGAGGAGTCTGCTCTCCCCATAACCATCTTGGAGTTGAGAGCGATCCACAATGCTCTGATGGCTTGGACTCAGTTGTCTTTAGCCTGGTTTTACAGGTTCTAGTTGGACAATTTCATCTCAGAGGTTTAGCTTAACCACCTGGGATGAACCTTAGCCATGGTTGGCGTGGATTGTTCCGTGGGCAGACACTCACATTTGGTGTCTATCCACTATTCACATATCAGAAGTGGATGCAGGCAGCAGAATTATTCTGCAGTCAGATTTTTGTTTTTCTTTGGGGAGTGGGCGTTTCTCCCAGAGGTGTTCTCCAGGTTAACCCTCTAATGGGGGGTGCTAGAGTTGTAGATGGCAGTTCGTCAAGACTCCAAGGTATGTTTAAAGGTCAAAAGATTAGCAGGCTGTCCTGTTATCTTCTCTGTCGGTTACTTGGAATCTCAGTCTGACATCCCTGTTCCTCAGTTTGATCTACTTCCATGAGTTATTGCTCGTATCTCATAGGTGTGAGCATCACTATGCAGACCTAGCAGAGATGTATATCTTCCACCTTGGTGGTTGTTCCTGAGGAAGGACCTTCTAATTCAGGGTCCATTCCTTCATTCCAAATTTTGTTTCTCTGAAGTTTTCTGTTTGGAGATTGAATGCTTAGTTCTGTATAAGCGTGCTGTTCTGAATCGGTCATTGTGACCATGATTCAGGCTCGCAAGCCTATTTCTGGTCCTTTTTTACCATAAGGTATGGCGTAATTTTCCTTTATTTGGTGAATTCCAGGGCTACTCTTGAAAGTAGAATCAGCATTCCTAGGGTTTTTGTTCCTTCTCCGGGTAGATCTGGATCTGGAGAGTCTGCTGTTATGCATGCTCAGATAGTGAAATGGGGTCATGTGGTTATAGATCTAGATCTGTCGACATGAGATTCTTCCTTGTTGTGATCTTTCTCAGGAGCATCTGTCTCAGGGCACATGCTTCCAGAGACCTTACTGAGTAATAGTGACCACGGACGCCAGCCTGTTGGGTTGGTGACTATGGACTTGGGAGGATTCTGCTCTCCCCATAACCATCTTGGAGTTGAGAGTGATCCACAATGCTCTGATGGCTTGGCCTCAGTTGTCTTTAGCCCAGTTTTGCAGGTTCTAGTTGGACAATATCATCTCAGTGGTTTAGCTCAACCACCTGGGACGAACCTAAGCCATGGTTGGCATGGATTGCTCAGTGGGCAGATACTCACATTTGTTGTCTATCCACTATTCACATTTCGTTTCTCTGAAGTTTTCTGTTTGGAGATTGAATGCTTAGTTCTGTCTAAGCGTGCTGTTCTGAATCAGTCATTGTGACCATGATTCAGGCTTGCAAGCCTATTTCTGGTATTTTTTACCATAAGGTATGGCATAATTTCACTTTATTGGGTGAATCCCAGGGTTACTCTTGAAAGTAGGGTCAGGATTCCTAGGGTTTTCGTTCCTTCTCCGGGTAGATCTGGATAACGTTATTTCTTTTTTACACAAGTGTCTGGCGGATGTGCCAGATGTGTATTCTTTTTGTCAGGCCCTGGTAGGATCAGGCCTGTGTTTAAGTCTGTTGCTTCCCTTGGGGTTTTAACCTTGTTTTTAAGGTTTTGCAGCGGGCTCAGTTTGAGCCATAACATTCCATAGAGCTTAAGGTTTTATCTTGGAAGTTTTCCTTTTTTTTACTTTATCTTCTGCTAGGAGAGTTTTGGTACTCTCGACTTTGCAGTGTGATTCGCTTTATCTTATTTCGGATAAGGTGGTTTTCATCCTTAGTGGTTTCGAATTGGAGTATTATTTGGGAACTTGTTGTTCCCTCTCTATGTCCACATGCTTATTCTTATAAGGAAAGTGTGTACACAACTTGGATGTTGTGCGTGCTTTTCTAAGTTTCTACTGGCAATTAGGTTTTCTTTCGCCAGTCCTGTTTTGTTGTTTCTCTAGACAGCGTAAGATGAGAAAATTTCTGCTACTTCTCTTTTTCTCTGGTTGAGAAGTTTTATGCTTTTTGCTTATCTGACTGCTGGTTAGCAGCCCTCTGAGAGCGTTTCAGCTCAATTCTCGAGGGCTGTTTTTTCCACTTCTTGGGTCATCACAAATGAAGCCTCTCTGGACCAGACTTGCAAGGCTAGAACTTGGTATTCTCTGCATACTTTTTTCAAATGTTTTCAAGGGAGAAAGGTTCTTCAAGTGGTGGTGCCTACTTTTTAGGTCTGCCTGTCTTGTTCTCCCTCCCTGGTCATCTGTGTCCTCTAGCTTGGGTATTGGTTCCCAACAGTAAATGATGACGTTGTGGACTCACCATATCTTAGAAAAGAAAACAAAATTTATGGTTACCTGATAAATTTATTTATTTACGGATATGGTGAGTCCCTGCCCTTTATTTTAAGACAGTTATTTTCTTGACTAAACATCAGGCATCTTTGCACCTTGTATTTTTCATTTTTCTATTTCCCGTCGGTCGACTGACTGGGGTTTGTGGGAAGGGAAGTGATATTTATCAGCTTTGCTGTGGTGTTTTTTGCCTCCTGCTGGCCAGGAGTGATATTCCCAACAGTAAATGATGACGTCGTGGACTCACCATATACCCGGAAAGAAAGAAATTTATCAGGTAAGCATAAATTTAGTTTTTTTAAAAATTGCACAAAAACATTATGGCTCAAAGATAGGAGGTCTAAGGTGTAAGAAAAAAAAAAACAACAGGAAAGGGCTTTAACATAGAGATACATACATATACATGGCAAAGGAGCAATTTAGAGCTAATAGCAATGTGACAAGTTGAAATAAAAAGGTAATGTGAAACAGGCTAAAGAATTGTGTAATAGTATATAAGGAGCCTCCAAAAAAGGTGTAGTCCTTCAAGAGCAAGGATGGGTTGAGGCTCACCAATCTGCCAACAGAACAAAATTCCCCAAAGACAAATCGGTAGGATTTTGGACATTTCCCCTTCTACATATAATATAATTAAAATATTCAAGGAATCTGGTAAAATCTTGGTACGTAAAGGGCAAGGCCGAAAACCACTTCTTAAAATGCATGATCTCTGATCCCTCAGACGTCAGTCTCAAAAACCATCATAAGTCTGTAATAGATATTGTGACATGGACTCTGGGATACTTTGGTAAACCTTCCTTTGTCAGTCAACATCATTTGCCACTGCATCCACAGATGTAAGTTTACTATGCAAAGCGGAAGCCATACATCAACACTGTATAGAAGCGCCGCCAACTTCTCTGTGCTCTGTATCATCTGAGATGGACAGTAGCACAGTGGAATCGTGTTTTGTGGTCCGACAAGTATACATTTAAAATAATTTATGGAAAAAATAGCCTTCGTGTTCTCCAGGCCAAAGAGGAAAAAGACCATCCAAGCCGTTATAAGCATCAGGTCCAAAAGCAAGCATCTGTCATGGTATGGGGGTGTGTCAGTGCCCATGGCATGGGTAACTTGCACATCTTTGAGGGCACCATAAATGCAGAAAGATATGTATACATTTTGGAGCAACATATGCTGCCACCCAGGCGTCATCTTTTCCAGGGACGTCCGTCCATTTTCCAGCAGGACAACGCCAAACCACATTCTGTCCAGATTACAAGCGCATGGTTGCGTAAGCAGAGAGTGCGGCTTCTAGCATGGCCTGCCTGCAGTCCTGACCTGTCTCCAATTGAGAATGTGTTGCGCATTATGAAGCACAAAATAAGGCAATGAAGGCCCCGTACAGTTGCGCAGCTGAAGACATGTATAATGGATGAATGGGGGAAAATTATGCTTGCTAAACTTAACCAATGGGTGTCTTCAGTGCCAAAATGCTTAATAAGTGTTATTAAAAGAAAAAGTGATGTTACACAGTTGTAAACTTTTTTTTTTTACCGGCTGGGTGGCACTAGCAATGGGCAAATGTGCTGAAAGTGTAATTCGCTTGGTAGAATGAATAGTCTGTTTTGGATCATCTAATGATGATAACTGACTGGAGCTTTCTCAAAGATTGTGTGATTTTAATTTCATCCTAATAAAGTAAATTGTTGTACTTTATTCAAGTGCCTGGGAATATGTCATTCATTTAATCTAAATATAAATATTTCTACAGGTGTAGTGACAGCCTTTTTTATGTTCAACTGTCCTATATATAATAAATATACCAGTTTAGCCAAACTTATTGAAAATGTGTATATATATATCCAACAGGTATAGGGGCCTATTTAACAAAGGTCTGTCGGACCTGATCCGACAGTGCGGATCAGGTCCGACATAACTCGCTGAATGCGGAGAGCAATATGCTCTCTGTATTCAGCATTGCACCAACGCCGCCCCCTGAAGATTCACGGCCAATCGGCCGCCAGCAGGGGGTATCAATCAACCCGATCGTACTCGATCGGGTTGAATTGCGGAGATGTCTGTCCGCCTGCTCAGAGCAGGCGGACAGGTTATGGAGCAGCAGTCTTTAGTAAGCAATATCACGTCCCGCTCTAACATTAGCGCACACTGGTTCTTATATAAAAATGATTTTGAAAAACTCCTGTATAAATACACAGTAGTAACATGCATGTCAAATGCCACTCCTAACAAATTCCTATTTCTTTCTTACAAAGGAATTTACATTCTGTAGAGGGATAGGGTATGGTTTGGCCATTAAAAAAAATAGATCCTATTTTAAATGATAATAAATATAACTCAAAATAAATCTAAGAAGCTTCAATTACAATCTTAAATGGATAGTAAAGTCCAAATTAAACTTTCATGATTCAGATAGGTCATGTCATTTTAAACAACTTTCTAATTTACTTTTATTATCAAATTTGCTTTGTTCTCTTATTATTCTTAGTTGAAAGCTAAACCTATTTAGACTCCTATGCTAATTTCTAAGTCCTTAAAGGCTGCCTCTCATCTGAATGTATTTGACAGTTTTTCACAGCAAGAGGGTGTTAGTTCATTTGTTTTATATAGATAACACTGTGCTCATGCAGTGAAGTTATTTAAGAGTCAGCACTAATTGCCTGAAATGCAAGTCTGTCAAAAGATCTGAGATAAGGAGGCAGTCAGCAGAAGCTTTGATATAAGGTAAGGTGAAAAGTGTTTATAACAGTGTTGATTATGCAAAACTGGGGAATGGCAAATAAAGAGATTATCTATACTTTTAAACAATAACATTTTGGGTGTTTACTATCCCTTTAATCTTACATTAAATGATTGTCATTTTATTTTATATTACTCTGTAAGACCAACAATGGTGTAAAGAAGATAAAAATATATATTTTAGCATAATTTTTTGGCTACACTATACAGAACATTTTTTTAATTGCCATATATAAAACTGAACACTAAACAAACAAAAAAATTAAAAAAAGAGAAGACAGTAACCTAGTTACCAAAATACGAAAGTAAAAAAATAATTCAGAGATTACGAGTGGCGCGAAAGGGTTTATTGTGGATGTTTCTGTGAGTCGTATATAGCACTCATATTACAAGTTGAAAGAAAACGCGATTGCTTGAGCGCAATTGAAGTTAACACACGTCAGGATATCGTGTCACAAAAATGTCACAAAACACATCAAAAATACATTACAAAGTACAGTTATACTCGTAATAACACTGATTAAAGTTATTTCTTTCCTAAGATATGGTGAGTCCACGACGTCATCATTTACTGTTGGAAATATCACTCCTGGCTAGCAGGAGGAGGCAAAGAGCACCACAGCAAAGCTGATAAGTATCACTTCACTTCCCACAAACCCCAGTCATTCTCTTTGCCTTGCTGCATGGAGGTGGTGAAGTTCTGGTGTCTGAAAAAAATTGGATTTACTTCGCTTCAAGGAAGATTTTAATTATTTTAGAAAGCCAGAGTAGGTTTACTCTGTTCTTTCCTTGTTTCAAAGATTGAGTCTAGCCAAGGTCCATGTTAATCTCTTCACTAGAGTAGTGGTGACTTTTAAGCAATTAGGAACTTGTGAGCTGAGCCTCACTGTGTTTTTCCTAACAGGTTGCTGCTCTAGTACAGAAAGCCAGAGTAGGTTTACTCTGTTCTTTCTTTTTTTTCACAGGTCTCTGTAGGGAGTGGCGTCCCTACATACCGGGTGAGCTGTTCTCCTGCCAGACGACCAGACTACAGGTAAGTGTCTTTAGAATTCTAGTATGGGAAGGAGACTGTGCACTTAAAGTTTGTCCTGCAATATTATATGGGACAAATATATATCCTTTATATGGATATTAACAGGCAGGGAGCAGGCACTTACATGGTGATTTGAGACAGGGGTTTGTTACAATTATTTTTATTAAAGTAAATACCCTTTCTTTATTGTGGCATCAATTCTTATGGGTTCAGCTAAGCAATTTTTATTATGAATGCTTATGGTGTTTGCACTGCTACGGATGTATGCTGCGTGCTACATTTAACAGTGAAAACTGTTCTGCGCAGACTGGTCTCTTTTTTTGATAAAGTGTACACTTTCTATGGGTCTTCTGTTGGGTTAATTCTGTCTAACAACATCATTATTCATGGACTACCTTTTATATTGCTTGTGACACAGTCATGCCTTTTAGTAGATTTTCTATTGTAAAGGACTAATGGTTCTCCACCATCTTAAAATCGTGGCGGGAAGGAGTTTTGTAGTGGCGCACGCCTGTATTGTGGAGCAGTTTTCCCCTGTGAGTCATGTGACCCGTTTTCTCCACTTCGTCTCATATTCTGTCAAGAGAGGAGACGGTATAGCGGAGGGGTGTGTTCTTGTCGGCGATTCATAATTCCTTAACATTGATCGGCAGGAGAGTTCAGCTCTGCCGTGTTTAATGGCATATTCTTGGAATGGAGCGGTCTGGTGGGACTTTCCATCTTAGTCTATCACAACTCCTTTGTTAGAAGTCCCTGTGTTGTTAACCCCGGAAGTCTCTTGCGGTATTTTAACACCTCAGTCTCTGAGGTGTAGGGATTATTTTTCCTGTTTTATAGCTTAGTGTTATACTTAATAGGAGAAGAAAGAGAGTCCTCTGAGACCTTAAAATGACAGTACACAACATTTTCTAATTTCACAATATTAAAATTATAGAATTTTTTTTATCTGTCTGTTATGTTTTATGTCACAAATTGTTTCTAATGCAATCTTGTTATGCTTACTTAGTTAGAGCTTTCTCAGACAGAGATAGGTTATTATAGGCTGAATCCATTGTCTCTCAGGTTGATGCTGTTCTGGCAATGCAACAGCTTTCTCCTTAAACGTCCCAAGCCTCAATGGCGTCACATGTAATGCCCTGCAGTTCCTCTCAGTCTCCTGGCGGAGCTTATTTGCCTGCAGAATTGCTGCTCAGATATCTTTGCGGTATCTGCAGCATTATCTGCCTTTCCTATGCTAAAAGGGAAAACGCAAGAGGAAAATTTGATATTCAGATTAGGGTTTCTGCTCCAGCTGCTGCTACTCAGGTTGCCTTCCCTCATACGTCTGTTGAGGTGGATACGTCGGTAGCCTCTGAGGGTGAAATCTCAGATTCGGACAGTATAATTCCTTTATCATATGCTGAAGTAGTAACCTTCAGATCTAAGCTTGAACACCTTCAGGTATGGTTAAAGGGACACTGAACCCAATTTTTTTTTCTTTCGTGATTCAGATAAAGCATGCAATTTTAAGCAACTTTCTAATTTACTCCTATTATCAAATTTTCTTCATTCTCTTGGCATCTTTATTTGAAAAGCAAGAATGCAAGTTTAGATGACCGGCCCATTTTTTGTGAACAACCTGGGTTGCTCTTGCTGATTGGTGGATAAATTCACCCACCAATAAACAAGCGTGTCCAGGGTCTGAACCAAAAATTGTCTGGCTCCTTATCTTAGATGCCTTCCTTTTCAAATAAAGATAGCAAGAGAACGGAGAAAAATTGATAATAGGAGTAAAATTGAAAGTTGCTTAAAATTGCATGCTCTATCTGAATCACAAAATAAATTATTTGGTTTCAGTGTCTCTTTAAAGGAGGTTTTTGGTTATTTTGAACTATTCCGATACGCCTGTCATTGTCAACTCTAAAAAATCTAGTGAACTTTTTAAATACTAGGATTCCACTGTGAAATTTTTTCCTGTTCCAGACCATGCTCGTAGATTTTTTGCAGGAATGGGAGTAGTCAGGGTTTCCTTTTTCCTCTCTCCTGTCTTAAATAGCTGTTTTCCTGTCGCTGTCTCCTTTGACTATCATGTGCACGGTGCCTAAAGTAGTAGGGACCATTTCTACTCTGGCTAAGAGAACTACGATTCCTATACAGGATAGCTACTCTTTTAAGGATCAATGGACTAAGCTGGAGGCTTATTTGGAAATTTGTATGGCCACTGTGTCAAGTGCGGCACCTTATTGGTGCAACGCCTTGTCTGATTCCATTTTGGTAGGGAGTCCTTTGTAGGAGATCAAGAACAGAATTCAGGCCCTAAAATTAAGCCATTTTTTTTTCTGATGCTACCATGTTAGTTTTTAGCCGGGAGCCAAGATATCTGGCTTCGCTGTGCTAGCCCGCGGGGCATTGTGGCTATATTCTAGGTCAGTGGACATTTTCTCTGAGTCCAAGTTTCTGGGGCTTCCTTATAAGAGTAAAACCTTGTTGGATCTTGATCTGACAGGAATATTTCTGATATTTCAGAAAATGGGTCTCTTCTACCACAAGACCATATGGGGAGCTAAATCTTTCTGTTTGTAAACAAGGATACAAGATGTCCCATATAGACTGCAGACATAGTATCTCAGGGCTATTACATAGAATCATAGCTTTCCTCCCAGAGGCAGGTTCCACCTCTCAATTATCTGCAGTCCAGATAACAGTGAGGCAATTTTGAAGTGTGTTTGGGACCTCTCTTCCCTGTGAGTGATTGCCCCATTTCCGGTATGGGAACAGGGCCTAGGATTCTATTTATCCCTTTTGTGGTTCCCGATAAAGAGGGAATTTTGTGTCCTATGGTAGACCTAAATGTCTCATTAAGTTTGTCTCAGGGTACCGTCCTTTAAAATGGAAACCAGTTGTTTCATTCTTTCTTTGGTCCTAGAGGGCCAGTTCATGGTGGCCATAGACCTGGAGGACACGTATCTTCAAGTTCTTAAGATTTGCTTTGTGACTTTTCTCTTTGACCTTGCCATGGCTCCCAGAGGGGGCTATCTTGGCAGTGATCAGTTTTCAGGGCATTGCTGTGGGGCCTTTCTGGACGACATAATGGTTCAGGCACCTTTTTTATTTTTATTTTCAACAAGCAAACTCTTACAGAGATCTTGTCTTTTCTTCTTTCCCATGGATGGGAAGTGAATCTGGAAAGTAGCCAAAGTAGCCTGGTAGTTAGCTTTGTGGCTTTGCAACTCAAAGGTTGTTGGTTCATATCCAGCTACTGGATGTCCCTTTTAAATGATTCCCCTTGTTCCAGCTACAGGGGTAGTTGTCTTAGGGACCATATTAATTTTCCTATCTCTGAAGGAAAATCAAGGATTTTTTTCTATTGCCTCTCTCTGCAGTCTACTGTTCGGCCATTCAGAGGATCAATGTATGGAGGTAATTGGTCTGATGTTTTCTTCATGGGACATCATTCCTTTTCTTGTTTCCATCTGCTGTTATGCATGCTCAGATAGTGGAATGGGGATCATGTGGTTATAGATCTAGATCTGTCGACATGAGATTCTTCCTTGTTGTGGTCTTTCTCAGGAGCATCTGTCTCAGGGCACATGCTTCCGGAGACCTTACTGAGTAATAGTGACCATGGATGCCAGCCTGTTGGGTTGGTGACTATGGACTTGGGAGGAGTCTGCTCTCCCCATAACTATCTTGGAGTTGAGAGCGATCCACAATGCTCTGATGGTTTGGCCTCAGTTGTCTTTAGCACAGTTTAGCATGTTCTAGTTGGACAATTTCATCTTGGTGGTTTAGATCAACCAACTGGGACGAACCTTAGCCATGGTTGGTATGGATTGTTTGGTGGGCAGACACTCACATTTGTTATCTATCCACTATTCACATTTCAGAAGTGGATGCAAGCAGCAGACTTATTCTGCAGTCAGATTTTTGTTTTTCTCCCGTAGGTGTTCTCCAGGTTAACCCTCTAATGGGGGGTGCTGGAGTTGGAGATGGCAGTTGGCCAAGACTCCAAGGTATGTTTAAAGGACAAAAGATCAGCAGGCTGTCCTGTTAATTTTTTTGTCAGTTACTTGGGATCTCAGTCTGACATCCCTGTTCCTCAGTTTGATCTCCTTCCATGAGTTGTTGTTCGTATCTCATAGGTGTGAGCATCGATATGCAGACCTAGTGGAGATGTATCTCTTCCACCTTGGTGGTTGTTCCTGAGGAAGGACCTTCTAATTCAGGGTCCATTCCTTCATTCCAAATTTCGTTTCTCTGAAGTTTTCTGTTTGGAGATTGAATGCTTAGTTCTGTCTAAGCGTGCTGTTCTGAATCGATGTGGTTATAGATCTAGATCTGTCGACATGAGATTCTTCCTTGTTGTGGTATTTCTCAGGAGCATCTGTCTCAGGGCACATGCTTCCAGAGACCTTACTGAGTAATAGTGACCACAGACACCAACCTGTTGGGTTGGTGACTATGGACTTGGGAGGAGTCTGCTCTCCCCATAACCATCTTGGAGTTGAGAGCGATCCACAATGCTCTGATGGCTTGGACTCAGTTGTCTTTAGCCTGGTTTTACAGGTTCTAGTTGGACAATTTCATCTCAGAGGTTTAGCTTAACCACCTGGGATGAACCTTAGCCATGGTTGGCGTGGATTGTTCCGTGGGCAGACACTCACATTTGGTGTCTATCCACTATTCACATATCAGAAGTGGATGCAGGCAGCAGAATTATTCTGCAGTCAGATTTTTGTTTTTCTCTGGGGAGTGGGCGTTTCTCCCAGAGGTGTTCTCCAGGTTAACCCTCTAATGGGGGGTGCTAGAGTTGTAGATGGCAGTTCGTCAAGACTCCAAGGTATGTTTAAAGGTCAAAAGATTAGCAGGCTGTCCTGTTATCTTCTCTGTCGGTTACTTGGAATCTCAGTCTGACATCCCTGTTCCTCAGTTTGATCTACTTCCATGAGTTATTGCTCGTATCTCATAGGTGTGAGCATCACTATGCAGACCTAGCAGAGATGTATATCTTCCACCTTGGTGGTTGTTCCTGAGGAAGGACCTTCTAATTCAGGGTCCATTCCTTCATTCCAAATTTTGTTTCTCTGAAGTTTTCTGTTTGGAGATTGAATGCTTAGTTCTGTATAAGCGTGCTGTTCTGAATCGGTCATTGTGACCATGATTCAGGCTCGCAAGCCTATTTCTGGTCCTTTTTTACCATAAGGTATGGCGTAATTTTCCTTTATTTGGTGAATTCCAGGGCTACTCTTGAAAGTAGAATCAGCATTCCTAGGGTTTTTGTTCCTTCTCCGGGTAGATCTGGATCTGGAGAGTCTGCTGTTATGCATGCTCAGATAGTGAAATGGGGTCATGTGGTTATAGATCTAGATCTGTCGACATGAGATTCTTCCTTGTTGTGATCTTTCTCAGGAGCATCTGTCTCAGGGCACATGCTTCCAGAGACCTTACTGAGTAATAGTGACCACGGACGCCAGCCTGTTGGGTTGGTGACTATGGACTTGGGAGGATTCTGCTCTCCCCATAACCATCTTGGAGTTGAGAGTGATCCACAATGCTCTGATGGCTTGGCCTCAGTTGTCTTTAGCCCAGTTTTGCAGGTTCTAGTTGGACAATATCATCTCAGTGGTTTAGCTCAACCACCTGGGACGAACCTAAGCCATGGTTGGCATGGATTGCTCAGTGGGCAGATACTCACATTTGTTGTCTATCCACTATTCACATTTCGTTTCTCTGAAGTTTTCTGTTTGGAGATTGAATGCTTAGTTCTGTCTAAGCGTGCTGTTCTGAATCAGTCATTGTGACCATGATTCAGGCTTGCAAGCCTATTTCTGGTATTTTTTACCATAAGGTATGGCATAATTTCACTTTATTGGGTGAATCCCAGGGTTACTCTTGAAAGTAGGGTCAGGATTCCTAGGGTTTTCGTTCCTTCTCCGGGTAGATCTGGATAACGTTATTTCTTTTTTACACAAGTGTCTGGCGGATGTGCCAGATGTGTATTCTTTTTGTCAGGCCCTGGTAGGATCAGGCCTGTGTTTAAGTCTGTTGCTTCCCTTGGGGTTTTAACCTTGTTTTTAAGGTTTTGCAGCGGGCTCAGTTTGAGCCATAACATTCCATAGAGCTTAAGGTTTTATCTTGGAAGTTTTCCTTTTTTTTACTTTATCTTCTGCTAGGAGAGTTTTGGTACTCTCGACTTTGCAGTGTGATTCGCTTTATCTTATTTCGGATAAGGTGGTTTTCATCCTTAGTGGTTTCGAATTGGAGTATTATTTGGGAACTTGTTGTTCCCTCTCTATGTCCACATGCTTATTCTTATAAGGAAAGTGTGTACACAACTTGGATGTTGTGCGTGCTTTTCTAAGTTTCTACTGGCAATTAGGTTTTCTTTCGCCAGTCCTGTTTTGTTGTTTCTCTAGACAGCGTAAGATGAGAAAATTTCTGCTACTTCTCTTTTTCTCTGGTTGAGAAGTTTTATGCTTTTTGCTTATCTGACTGCTGGTTAGCAGCCCTCTGAGAGCGTTTCAGCTCAATTCTCGAGGGCTGTTTTTTCCACTTCTTGGGTCATCACAAATGAAGCCTCTCTGGACCAGACTTGCAAGGCTAGAACTTGGTATTCTCTGCATACTTTTTTCAAATGTTTTCAAGGGAGAAAGGTTCTTCAAGTGGTGGTGCCTACTTTTTAGGTCTGCCTGTCTTGTTCTCCCTCCCTGGTCATCTGTGTCCTCTAGCTTGGGTATTGGTTCCCAACAGTAAATGATGACGTTGTGGACTCACCATATCTTAGAAAAGAAAACAAAATTTATGGTTACCTGATAAATTTATTTATTTACGGATATGGTGAGTCCCTGCCCTTTATTTTAAGACAGTTATTTTCTTGACTAAACATCAGGCATCTTTGCACCTTGTATTTTTCATTTTTCTATTTCCCGTCGGTCGACTGACTGGGGTTTGTGGGAAGGGAAGTGATATTTATCAGCTTTGCTGTGGTGTTTTTTGCCTCCTGCTGGCCAGGAGTGATATTCCCAACAGTAAATGATGACGTCGTGGACTCACCATATACCCGGAAAGAAAGAAATTTATCAGGTAAACATAAATTTAGTTTTTTTAAAAATTGCACAAAAACATTATGGCTCAAAGATAGGAGGTCTAAGGTGTAAGAAAAAAAAAAACAACAGGAAAGGGCTTTAACATAGAGATACATACATATACATGGCAAAGGAGCAATTTAGAGCTAATAGCAATGTGACAAGTTGAAATAAAAAGGTAATGTGAAACAGGCTAAAGAATTGTGTAATAGTATATAAGGAGCCTCCAAAAAAGGTGTAGTCCTTCAAGAGCAAGGATGGGTTGAGGCTCACCAATCTGCCAACAGAACAAAATTCCCCAAAGACAAATCGGTAGGATTTTGGACATTTCCCCTTCTACATATAATATAATTAAAATATTCAAGGAATCTGGTAAAATCTTGGTACGTAAAGGGCAAGGCCGAAAACCACTTCTTAAAATGCATGATCTCTGATCCCTCAGACGTCAGTCTCAAAAACCATCATAAGTCTGTAATAGATATTGTGACATGGACTCTGGGATACTTTGGTAAACCTTCCTTTGTCAGTCAACATCATTTGCCACTGCATCCACAGATGTAAGTTTACTATGCAAAGCGGAAGCCATACATCAACACTGTATAGAAGCGCCGCCAACTTCTCTGTGCTCTGTATCATCTGAGATGGACAGTAGCACAGTGGAATCATGTTTTGTGGTCCGACAAGTATACATTTAAAATAATTTATGGAAAAAATAGCCTTCGTGTTCTCCAGGCCAAAGAGGAAAAAGACCATCCAAGCCGTTATAAGCATCAGGTCCAAAAGCAAGCATCTGTCATGGTATGGGGGTGTGTCAGTGCCCATGGCATGGGTAACTTGCACATCTTTGAGGGCACCATAAATGCAGAAAGATATGTATACATTTTGGAGCAACATATGCTGCCACCCAGGCGTCATCTTTTCCAGGGACGTCCGTCCATTTTCCAGCAGGACAACGCCAAACCACATTCTGTCCAGATTACAAGCGCATGGTTGCGTAAGCAGAGAGTGCGGCTTCTAGCATGGCCTGCCTGCAGTCCTGACCTGTCTCCAATTGAGAATGTGTTGCGCATTATGAAGCACAAAATAAGGCAATGAAGGCCCCGTACAGTTGCGCAGCTGAAGACATGTATAATGGATGAATGGGGGAAAATTATGCTTGCTAAACTTAACCAATGGGTGTCTTCAGTGCCCAAATGCTTAATAAGTGTTATTAAAAGAAAAAGTGATGTTACACAGTTGTAAACTTTTTTTTTTTACCGGCTGGGTGGCACTAGCAATGGGCAAATGTGCTGAAAGTGTAATTCGCTTGGTAGAATGAATAGTCTGTTTTGGATCATCTAATGATGATAACTGACTGGAGCTTTCTCAAAGATTGTGTGATTTTAATTTCATCCTAATAAAGTAAATTGTTGTACTTTATTCAAGTGCCTGGGAATATGTCATTCATTTGTGATGGTTATCCTGCAGCAGAGGAGCATAAGGTGCATTTATTTTTTTAGTATGCAGGACTGCCTTGGGAAAAATGGTACCATTGGCAAATATGCAAATAATATCTGACTACATTTAGAAATGAACCTATATTTGATTGTCCAATATATCATTATCCTGCAGGATTGTCACAGAATGGGAAGTATGGCCCACTTCCTGCTTGCAGCACTTTAGTGTCCCATTTTAAAGGGAATGGCAGAGCCATATCCAAGCCCCGCCCTGACATGCTGATGCCCGACCACAACCTGCCCAGACAGACCCACAGAACTCCCTTAACGAAGCTCTAAATCTGTGACTCCACCCCAATGAAAAGCCCCACCCACAAAATGCTGGTGGCCCACTGCCCACAAGTTCTTAATCTTCCACAATCCAAAGAATCTTGTGGTGTATGGATATATAATAATTATTAGCTATTATTACTATTAGCAATAATGCACATGATCTGGAATATACAACTTTTCTTCTGTTAACAAAATATGAAACAGCATGGATAAAAAAATATGATTAATCATTGATCATGGTGCTATATTGTATACAAAAAGATAACTAAAATAACTTAGTTTTGAGGCTTTGGGGTTAAATTATTATTGTGCGGACGGACATGATATGATATAGCGTATCATGTCCGCTGTACATCGATAAATGCCGACAGCATAAGCTGTCGGCATTTATCATTGCACCAGCAGATTTGCGGCCAATCGGTTGCTAGCAAGGGGTGTCAATCAACCTAATCGTATTCGATCTGGCTGATTGCTGTCTGCCACCTCAGAGGTGGCGGACGAGTTAAGGAGCAGCGGTCTTAGGACCGCTGCTTCTTAACTTCCGCTTCAGGTGGAACTGAAGCAGAGTGCAATGGAAGCAGCATCCACTGCTTCATAAATCGACCCGTTTAAAGCAGCTGAGCAGACTTCACAGACCAGTTGGTCTTTATTTGCTGTGATTTGTTGTTACTTTTTCCACCAAAATCATAGTCTTTGTTTCTGTAATTAACCTCTCGCTCACCTCTCAGAGCACAAAACTCATTATATTTCCCTTTGTATTGTAAAATTGAGATAACAATGAAGAAAATGTGTTCTTGTGAACAGATTTAATAAAAGAGAATTAAGAAGCAGATTAGCAGTAATGTAGCCTTGTTCTTCCTTCTCTTATTAATCAAAACAGGTCAGCTCTTCTTCCATATCCCTAATCATGGTGTCATCTTATTAAGAGTTTGAGATCGCTCTTGCAATCATACGGAAATATTCTGTATGAGACTCAGTGCCATACGCTGGTTTAGAAATGGAATATTAAATTATGAATAGTTATTACTGTAAATAACTTCATTTCACATGCACTCATAATATGGTTCAAGTCTTTTCATCAATGTGAAGGAATATTAAAAGCTGATCAGGGGCGTTTTTTTATCAAATAGGCTAACCGAGACTGCGTTTGCTCTGCCATGATGCCTTCCCACTCTTCAATTGTTTTCTTTATTAAAGGCACATAAAATCAAATAAAATGTTCATGAGTTAGATAGAGCATGTGATTTTAAACAATTTAGGGCTAGACTATGAGTGGGGAGCTAACTGCTGCGTACAATCGACAAGGGGTTTATCACAGCTCTTTGCATGTGTCAGAAGTATTGCGCATATTACAAGTTGAAAGTAAACATGTTCACTCAAGCGCAATTGTTTTTAACACGTGTTGTGATAGCATGACTTCAGAGCTCTGGTTAACTGTTATGCTCAACTAATAAAGTTGCAAAAATCACTTCAAAAATACATTTTAAAGTACAGTTACACTCATAATAACACCGTCAAATTAAATTATTTTTAAAAGATGCAATAAAAAGTTATAAAGGCTCAAAGATATGAGGTTTCAGATATTAGAAATAGGGTTTTAACATAGAGAGACATACATATACATCTCTAAATATGTATATGTGTGTGTGTGTATATATATATATTTTTTAACAGGCATAGTGACGTTTCGGGGATGTTATCCCTGTCCTCAGACCATAAAACTCAAGTGCAAAATAAATCTTAGAAATAACTTACCCCATCACCAAAACCCGCAAAGTTACTGGAACCTCCATGGCGTTTCCAGCGCACCAATGCACATGTCCGGTGGTTGCCATGGCAACCGGAACTCGCGTCTATCTAAAAAAAAGAAAACAAAGTACAGAGCAACATTATGGCAGACAAATACTCTGATACCTCAATCACATTTGTAAACATGGGTTTTTGCCCTGCTTTGTTTGCTATGTGCTGCTGGCAGCCATTTTGCTTACCTTTTCTTGTTGAATCTGGTGCAGAGTATGTGATGCTGCTAATTTCCTGCACGCCCTTCTTATGGCCAGACTGTTGTACATCATCCATGTGAGACAGGTTGCAGTCTCAGAATTGTGATGTCATCACTTATTATTTAAAGGGCCTCTGTTCAGTATGCTTGGCCCTTGCATTTTCTCAGACCTATTTGTGAGTTCCTGTTCCTGTGTATTACCTGGCTGTCTGACGTCCCTCCTGGTTCCTGACTTGGCTCGTCTGACTACTCGCTTTGGCTCCTTACTCAGCAGCTCTGGCTTTGACTCCTGGCTTGTTATTTGACTTGTGGACTTTTTATTATTTTTAATTTATAAATGTGATTATTTTTGCACTTCTTGTCTCAGTCTGATTCCTGGCACCCTGACAGTACCACTTGTAGTGGACTTAGTAATACTATCACATTTATACATCCTTCAACTAATAAAAAATATGTTATCAAACATAGAGTAACATTTACAACCAAGTACTTACTACATTGTCAGTGTGGTATGTAGGTAAAACTATTGATGATCTGTACACCTTTATGGCCAACCATAGAGCAGCAATTAGGACGGCTATAAAAAAAATCAAGAGTCAGAACAACCAGTTGCCAGGCATTTTGCCATGGCTGACCATACGTAGCAAATCTACCGTATGTGATTATTGATAATGTCCCCTCTCTCCCTAGGGGAGGGGAACAGAGCAAAATTACTCTTGGAAAGGGGATCTAGGTGGATCTTCACCTTAGACACCTTAAAGGCTGTGACACACCGTAAGCGATGCGGCACAAGGCGAAGCAGCTGCTTCACACCGCGTTGCATCGCTTCTGAAGTTCAAATATTTCATCTCTGATTGCTCAGTTAGGCGACATCATACGGAAGAGTGCTCACTAACCTAGATTGGCATTGTTTTCTTTAATTCTAGGGTACTGTCATCTTTTATACAGTTGACTAAGTGTCCACCTTTGCCCCTATTTTATATAGTGTAGATAGTTAATAATCTTAAAAAAAAAAAATATCTTAGAATAAATTTAGGACTAGTACTATTATTATAGTACTAATTGTACATTATGGATCTGCCAGTCAGCATTCTCATTAAGGGATCATGTTTGATGTATATCTAGTCTATGGTTAATATGCAGTTTAGAGTGGCTATGTTTAGATAGTGCTTGTTATGTTCATTGGTTGTATTTTTCTGCCATAATGTTGCTCTGTACTTTGTTTTCTTGTTTTTAGATAGACGTGAGTTCCTGCGCAGTGGTGCGATGGAGACACCATGGAGATTCCGGTAATTTTGCAGGTGTTGGTGATGGGGTAAGTTATTTATTAGATGTATTTTGCATTTGATTTTTATGGTCTGAAGATGGGGATAACATCACTATGCCTGTTAAATAAAAACTTGTATTGATTATAAGTCCTGGCTAGTGCTTCCTACTATATATGTTCATTGGAGCCCTTTGCAGTCAAGTAGCTGAAAACTTGTAAAAGCATATTTATGCAATATTTATATTTAATACAGTTGTTAACTGTGTATTTACTGTAAATATTTCATATTCCAATATTCTTCATATAAAGGAATATGTTCTAAGTATTTATAATTAGATTTTCATATATATATATTTTGAGGAGGGGAAATACTGCGCCAGCTGGGGAATCCCTTTTTCTCATCTGGTGCAGCTTTCATCCTCCTCTTAAAGGGACAGCTGCTACATGGTTGGTTCTTTGCTCTAAGGGGAACTCTGCCTTCTAGTACGATACAGGTATACCCATTTGTTTACTCATATCTTTTTAACCCCCTCAGCCTAGCGCCTCTGTATATTTCCGCTTTCCGTCTCATATTTAATTCTCCTTTGAAGGCTGCTTTTTGAACCGGGATACAGACAGGTTGTTTTTTCCCTTTTTGGAGCAAATTATTTCCTCACAGAATACTTATTTCTGTTTTTCTCATATATATATTATCAACATACAGATATATTATTATATAGAGATATATATATATACATATAATTTTTCTTTCATCTATCTATTTATCTATTTGAGATTTAACATGTCAGAATTTGAATATGGGGACTATTTTGATATTACAAAAAAACAAAAACATCTATCAATAAATGAAGACCCTACTGAATCATTATACAATTACAAATTAACAGATCCTAAAGTATTATTTGAAAAACTAGAGAAATTGTATAAAAAACAGCTAAATCATTGGTATGATTGTAATAATTTAGAAAGATATCTAAAATACAAAATAATCCCCAAAGGACTACAATTTGAAAAAACAACCATTATAGATAGTTCTGAAATAGAACTTCTCTCAGAGTGGGATTCCACTATGGAAGAAATATCTGTCAAATTGATGAATATCCTCTTTAAATTCAGAACTAAAAAAGTGGAGGAATGTAGTGATCAGATTAAAGATATAAGAACAAGACTTAATATGTTCAGGGGAGATGTGTATTACAAGGAATTGGACATGGAAAATAAAAGAAAAATAGAAAGATTTGAAAAGGAAGTAGAAAGTAAGAAAAATAAAAAATTCCTACGGGATCTAAATGATAAAAAAGAAATAGAAAGAATAACTAGACTAGAGGGAGATGAAGAAGAAATTTTGAATGAGATAGGAGAGGGTAGTAATCAAACAGAACAATGTAGCAATTGGTCTAGTTTCAACTCTCCAGATTTTTTGACTAATCAAACCTATAGACAATTTCAACAGAAAAATAGAAATAGAAATAGAATCAAATCTCTAAAGGGGGAACATACCAACACAAGATCTCACTCCATATCACTACAAAACGAAACTCATAGGGAACAAGATCCCAATTACACCAATGTATCTAGAATACCACAAGATAAAAGAAACACATATGAACATAGAAATCATTATACAAACAGCCAGTCATCTCATAGGAACATGTATGAATATAGACATTTTAATGGGAGAGTAACAGACAGACCGAGAGAGAATTTACCTTTCAATAGCTGGCGACATAATAATAAAGATTCGAGAGGTAGAAATTATAATAATTACTACAGATCTGGGAATAATACACAGTCCCAACACAACAGAAATCCACAATCCTACTACAATCGAAATGGAATGAGACCAAATTGGGTGAACCACAATATAGGAAATAACCCTAAAACTCAGGTCCATAGGAATAGTGGAACCCCAGTACAAATAAGACACAATCACAATACTGGTGAGAACAATATAAATTTTCTAGTGCCACCTCAGAGGAAATCCCAAATAGGGAACATCAACACTATTCAGAACCAACAATTGCCCCAACTTCCAGATTGGAACCAGAGAGAAACCAGAAAAACAAAAAGAGGCAGAGAGGATGCAGAGGAGGAAAGGGAAAAGGGAAGGCAAAGAATAAGATCATTAGACCGCAATATTTAAACAAAGATATAAATGAAAATAGTGAACTAAATACAAAAATCTTTAATCTCTCTAAAAGAAATGTGTCAAATGAAGAAATCAGTGTTCTAGATAAAGGCCTATCATTTGCCCCCACTAAAGGACCAAATCCTTTCGAACTTTTCATTGATTTGAATAAATACATTAGAAAGCTAACGTTAAAACGTCACTTTGAAAAACAAAAAAAAGATATTTGCAATAACATTAATGATCTTAACACACAATTAATGTCAGATACAGACCTAGAGGCCTTAATTATTCTTCAAGAATTAAATATGGAAGGTGAAATTAATGATAATGAAAAGGCTACATTATCATATGCGAAACATACCACATTTAAACCACCCTCCACCTACTTCCCTGTCCAATCAAAAGGGAACTCTATACCAGTATTCTATAACTTAGTTAAAGAGGATTTGGATAAATTTTGTAATACATATAAAATCAAAAAAGACAATTTAAACGTGAGAGAAAAATCAATTTTAAAAAATTTACAAGAGGATGCATCAATTGTCTTCAGGGAAGCAGACAAGGGAGGAGGCCTTGTTATACAGGAAAAAACAGACTATATAAAGGAAGCATTATGCCTACTAGAGGACCAGGTTACTTATACAAGAATAAAGAGGGACCCAATAAAAATCTTCCAAAATGAATATCAAGAATTAATAAGTATGGCCAAAAATAACAATTGTATAAATGAGAATGAATTTTATTTTTTAAGAAATGAAAATCCAACTACAGCCATCTTTTATCACTTACCAAAAGTGCATAAAGATAGGGAAAACCCACCTGGGCATCCCATAGTGTCAGGGATCAATTGTTTAACATCAAAATTGTCGGAATTTGTGGATACTTTTCTACAACCAGTAGTCCCACATCTCAGGTCATATCTAAAAGATTCAACGGATACTATAAACAAAATAACAAAAATAAATTGGGAATCAAATTACCTATGGGCCACTTTAGACGTAAGTGCTTTATATACAAGCATCCCTCATCTTAAAGGTATTGAGGCTGTTAAATGTTGGTTTAATAAACTAACAGACATCGATTTAGAAAAACAGATATTTTTAACAAACTCAATTAAATTCATTTTAGAAAAAAATTATTTTATGTTTAACGACCAATTTTATTTGCAAATAAGCGGTACGGCCATGGGCACCCGCTTTGCCCCCAGCTTTGCGAATTTATACATGGGGGCATGGGAGGAAATTCAAATTTGGGAGAACAACCCCTTCCTCCCATTTATCGTCTATTGGGGCAGATACATAGACGATATCATTTTAATTTGGTCTGGTACAAATGAAATCTTAGAAGATTTTATTGTTTTTATAAATGAGAATACTTTTAATCTAAATTTTACCAAAAAAATTGACAAAAAGGAAATAGAGTTTTTAGATCTAGTGTTTTACCATGAAGACAGTAAGATTCTGTCAAGACTATACAAAAAAGACACTGACAGCAATGCTTATTTACATGCTAGCATTGGGCATAATTCAAAATGGATCGAAAACATTCCATTTGGACAGTTCCAGAGGATTCGGCGTAACTGCTCCAAAATGGAGGATTACGAGAAAGAATCAAACTGTCTAAAGAATAAGTTCTTAAAAAAGGGGTATAATCATAACATTTTAAAAAATGCAGATAATAAAACTAGAAAAATCCCTAGAAAGAACGTGTTGAAAGAGTCAGATCAAAAAAAGAAAAAAAGTAATTACTCCACATGTAGTTTAGTTACAACATATAATGAGGGGGCCCAGGAAATAAATAAAATTTTAAACAAACACTGGCATATTTTGAAAAAAGATGCTTTCTTGAAAGAGATAACAAAAGAAAACCCTAAGATAATATACAAGAAAAACAAAAATTTGAAATCAGTTTTGGCACCAAGTCTATTAAAAAACAGCAAACCCACCCATTCAAATTGGCTGGGGAAACAAACATTGTTTTTTTTTAAATGTAACCGAAAAAATTGTGAGTCATGTATCCATCTGTCATAATTCCACCTTAACTTCTATCTGTCCACCTTTATTGTTGCCCTATATAAGGCTATCAGCAACACCTGGTTGTTGCTTGATTATTGAAGTTGTGATCTGGATTGTTTCCCTGAAGTCTCAGCTCATTCTAATTTCAAGCCTCAACCTTCTCAGCCTTTTATACCTTCGTATATTTACAGTGTACAACTAATCTGAATTCTCAGTTTTCTCTCGTTCAGCAATCTTATCAACTATTCTGAGTTCACTTTTTGCCGTAGCTGGAATTCCTGACGTCATCCATCACCGCCTCACAACTGAGCCACTACCACCTAACAGACGCTGCTCAGAGCTTACGCGGCACACGCTTCCCTGCAAACAAACAGTAGCATCTCTGCCACAGAGTCAGTCGCCGCTCCGGTTAAACACCCCACGCTTCTCCACTGTTCAGTAACCGCAAGTATCTTTTTGTATGCGCTCTCAAATTGAACTATTACCTCAAGTAAAATGTTATGTTACCTGTGCATATAGTATCTCAAAACCTAAATCTCATTTGCCGAATATAACAGAACTTCCATGTTTCTCATTTTTGACCTCAGTCTTATTCATAATTATCTCTAGAGAGTTGATGAGTCTATCACAAATCATTACCTTCGTTAACCCTAGAGTATCAAGTTATAACTTGTGGGGTAATCTTATTATAATAACTACTAATATAATCTGCTAATACCTTATGCATCACTCATTTAAAGGTATATGAGTTGAATATAAGGGATCAGCTACAAGCCTAATATTTTTGCTATAAGGAATTTAGTTCATGATAGAATAATCAAGCCTAAACAATTATTTGAATTCAAATAATAACTATGGATCCTGCAGCTATGGCTAATGATATAACCAGTCTAAACCAGAAGGTAGAAATATTAGCCCAGGGTTTAACAGAGTTGAAAAATGAAAATAATACTTTGAAACGTATTTTGAATGACTTTATCACGCAAAAGGCTGCTGAACACCCAGAACCAAAAATTAACCCTCCATGTGTGTTTACTGGTACTCGTGCACGTTATCGCGAGTTTCGCAATGCCTGTTATTTGATGTTTTCAATGAAACCTAAAACATATAACTCTGACAGAATAAAAGTATGCACTGTGATTTCTTACTTAAGTGGTGAACCTAGGTTGTGGGCGGATAAATTTTTTGAAGTTAATGATCCCATATTAGGTTCCATGGAGGAATTTTTCAAAGCAATGGCCCTCTTGTATGAAGATAGAAATACACAATTAACTGCAGAAAATAACCTGAGAACACTGAAGCAGGGTAAAAGACCCGTTGAAGACTACGTCGCAGAGTTCCAGCTATGGGCCACGGAGTCTCAGTGGAACTCAGTCTCCCTACGCAACCAGTTCAGATTGGGGTTGTCCGAACATCTAAAAGATGAGCCCTCCCGTATTGAATTTCCTGACACCCTGGAGTCACTTATAAAGATCTCTATCTCTATGGATAGGAGATACAGGGAACGCCGAGCGGAAAAAGCTCCATCTGAACTCTACCCCAAGAAGTATCACGTACCCCAAGTGGAGAAAACTACTACAATTCCTGTGCCTATGGAAATTGGAACAATAAAAGGTCCATTATCTTATGAGGAAAAACAACGAAGAAGGAATTTAAATCTATGTATGTATTGTGGAAACAAAGACCACACTGTATCCACTTGCCCAAACCTGATACGCCAAAAGAGGGGTAAGATTTTGATAGTTAATCCACAACAAAAATCTAAAGTGATGTCACACTTAAATATTTCATTGTCTTTACAGTGGGATCAACATCTTCTCAGGAATGAAGCAATGATCGATTCAGGGGCATTTGGCATGTTCATGGATCAAACATATGTAACTGTAAATAAAATACCTAGTGTGTTAAAGCAATTTCCTGTGCATGTGAAAGTTATTGACGGATCCACTCATTTAAAAGGTTCTATAACACACCACACCATCCCCCTATTAACAACATCAGGTAATGGGCATACTGAATATATTACATTTGATATACTACCAAACTCAATACACCCTATTATTCTGGGTTTCCCCTGGTTACAGACACATAACCCAAGTATAGATTGGATTACAAACACTATACAATTCTCATATCAATACTGTACCACAACCTGTTACCCCATTCTCTCTTTGAACCACATACAACCTCAAATACCCACAGAATATACCGAATTTTCAGATGTTTTTAACCTGAAAGAAGCAGAAAATTTACCACCACATAGGCCATTCGATTACCCTATTGACACTATGCCAAATACCACTATACCTTTTGGTAAGATATATCCTATGTCTAAAAAAGAGTTGCAACACCTTAGAGAATATCTCGACGAAAATTTAAGAAAAGGGTTTATATCCACATCCACATTCCCAGCAGCTGCTGGAATGTTTTTTGTGACCAATAAGGATGGCACCTTACGCCCAATTATTGACTATAGGGGTTTAAATGCCATCACAGTGAAAAACCGCTATCCACTTCCACTCATCCCCGAACTTTTAGAAAGATTAACTGATGCCCAAATCTTTACCAAACTAGATTTGAAGGGGGCATATAATCTTATTCGCATGAGGAAGGGTGATGAGTGGAAGACAGCATTCAAGACCCGTTATGGCTTATTCCAGTATAATGTAATGCCGTTTGGTTTGACAAATGCCCCAGCGACATTTCAATTTTTTATTAATGAGATTTTTAAGGATTTATTGGATATCTGCGTAGTGATATATTTAGATGACATCTTAATATATTCAAAATCCATGTCCGACCACATTAAACACGTGAGATGGGTCCTAATGAGATTAAGGGAACATCAACTTTATGCTAAGTCTGAAAAATGTCAATTCCATGTAAAGACAATCAAATTCTTGGGTTATATCATCTCCCCAACTGGCATAGAAATGGACCCTGACAAGGTAAAAGCTGTATTGGAATGGCCAACACCTACTAGTTTGAAATCTCTTCAAAGGTTCTTAGGTTTTTCCAACTTTTACAGAAGATTCATACAGGGATATTCTTCTATCGCTCAACCTTTAACTAAGTTAACAGGAAAAAACAGATTCAGCTGGACAAACGAAGCAAATGAAGCTTTCAAAAACCTGAAAGAAAGTTTCACATCAGCTCCAATCTTACAGCTTCCAGATCCAGAAGCAGATTACACTTTAGAAGTTGATGCCTCAAATGTTGGGGTTGGGGCTATTCTATCTCAACAACGCATTGGTTCACAAGTTCACCACCCAGTTGCCTTCTAGTCGCGTCTCTTGACACCCGCAGAAAGAAATTACTCCGTAGGAGACCTTGAGCTTTTGGCAATAAAAGT
Organism: Bombina bombina; assembly: GCF_027579735.1. Taxonomy (NCBI): domain Eukaryota; kingdom Metazoa; phylum Chordata; class Amphibia; order Anura; family Bombinatoridae; genus Bombina; species Bombina bombina. The sequence continues at coordinate 821,284,509 of NC_069499.1, read as the reverse complement.
CGCTTTGGAACACTGGCAACATATCTTGGAAGGTACATCCAAACCTTTCTTGGTCCTGACCGACCATAAAAATCTACAGTACCTGAAGAAAAATAAGACACTATCATCACGACAAGTCCGCTGGTCGCTCTTCCTGGATCGCTTCAATTTTCTCATACAATACAGACCAGGTTCCAAAAATACCCAAGCTGATTCTCTATCCAGAACTTTCCAAAATATCCCTGAAAAGGAAAGGGCACAAAACATCATTCCCTCTCACAAATCTCTAGCCTCTATTACATCATTCCATTCCGACTTACTAACTGCTCAGCGTATGGATTCCAACATCCCCCAGATGTGTACCAAAGAAACCAAGTCTGGTTTATTTCATTTTGGGAACTCGATATATGTACCGCCATCCCTGAGAAATCAATTACTCCATCATTACCACGATAATCCTCTATCAGGACATCCAGGAATTACCAAAACCCTTGAATTGTTGAATAGAGAGTATTGGTGGCCAAGGATGAAACAAGACATATGTGACCATATCAACAAATGCCAAATATGTTCCTGAAACAAGCGAATACCACACAAACCCTTCGGATTGTTGTCTCCCTTACCCATACCTGACACACCTTGGCAAATGATATCAATGGACTTCATTGTAGATCTACCACCATCAAGGAATCACACTTGTATCTTAGTGGTTGTTGATCATCTCACCCGTATGGGACATTTCATCCCCTTAAAGAAGATCCCTACTGCTACAACCACAGCAACCTACTTCATCTCTCATATTGTAAAATTACATGGACTGCCTCTTTCAATAGTAACAGATAGGGGAACACAGTTCACTTCCAGATTCTGGAGGGAATTGTGTCGTCTTATGAAGATTTCACCAAGGTTTACAACAGCTTTCCACCCACAGTCTAATGGATTAACAGAACGTCTAAACCAAACGTTGGAACAGTACCTAAGGTGCTACATTTCACATATCCAAGATGACTGGGCTGACTGGCTCCCGATGGCAGAGTTTGCCTACAACAATTCAATCAATACATCCACTAAAATGTCCCCGTTTTATGCCTCCTATGGATATCATCCGAGAACAATACCCACCACTACAACCTCCTCTTCCTCTCCATATGCCGTAGCATACTTTACTGAGTTACAAAATACTTTACCTGTATTGAAAAAACATTTGGAGAATGCAAAAAGCAAACAAAAACTTTACTTTGATAAAAAGCATTTACCTCCCCCTCTGTATGCTCCTGGTGATCGAGTTTGGTTGTCTACAAAGAACCTGAAGATGAAGGTTCCCTGCAAAAAAATGGCAAACCAATTTATTGGACCTTTCAGGATACAGAAAATCCTCAACCCCAATGCAGTGGTGCTCCATTTACCCAGGAATCTAAGGATCCATCCATCTTTCCATGTGTCTCTCTTGAAACCTTACTCTGGACATTCCGATACACTGCCTGAGGATGTTGTCTCTGAGGATACTATATGTGAAGATCAGTCTGAGTATGAGGTTGAGAAGATCCTCGATTCTCGCATTCGTTGGAGATGGGTGGAATATCTGGTTCGTTGGGCTGGCTATGGTCCCGAAAAGGATTCTTGGATTCCCCTGCGAGACGTTCACGCTCCTGATCTACTGCGTGACTTCCATCTTCGTTACCCAACCAAACCGGGCTCGGTGAACCCAGGAGGGTCACCTTGAGAAGGGGGATCTGTCATAATTTCACCTTAACTTCTATCTGTCCACCTTTATTGTTGCCCTATATAAGGCTATCAGCAACACCTGGTTGTTGCTTGATTATTGAAGTTGTGATCTGGATTGTTTCCCTGAAGTCTCAGCTCATTCTAATTTCAAGCCTCAACCTTCTCAGTCTTTTATACCTTCGTATATTTACAGTGTACAACTAATCTGAATTCTCAGTTTTCTCTCGTTCAGCAATCTTATCAACTATTCTGAGTTCACTTTTTGCCGTAGCTGGAATTCCTGACGTCATCCATCACCGCCTCACAACTGAGCCACTACCACCTAACAGACGCTGCTCAGAGCTTACGCGGCACACGCTTCCCTGCAAACAAACAGTAGCGTCTCTGCCACAGAGTCAGTCGCCGCTCCGGTTAAACACCCCACGCTTCTCCACTGTTCAGTAACCGCAAGTATCTTTTTGTATGCGCTCTCAAATTGAACTATTACCTCAAGTAAAATGTTATAAGTTACCTGTGCATATAGTATCTCAAAACCTAAATCTCATTTGCCGAATATAACAGAACTTCCATGTTTCTCATTTTTGACCTCAGTCTTATTCATAATTATCTCTAGAGAGTTGATGAGTCTATCACAAATCATTACCTTCGTTAACCCTAGAGTATCAAGTTATAACTTGTGGGGTAATCTTATTATAATAACTACTAATATAATCTGCTAATACCTTATGCATCACTCATTTAAAGGTATATGAGTTGAATATAAGGAATCAGCTACAAGCCTAATATTTTTGCTATAAGGAATTTAGTTCATGATACCATCATATGAATGGACATAAACCAGCAAAAAAATTTAAATCCACAAATAATGGAAAAGAGTTTGACATCAAATCCCTCTGTAATTGTAAAACCGACTTTGTTGTATACATGCTACAATGTAGCTGTAATTTACAATACATTGGTAGAACGACCAGACCATATAAGAAAAGATTATCTGAACATTTGACAAATATTACTACAGGAGAAACTTCTCATAATCTTTCTTTCCATTACAAAAATGTTCATAATCAAGACCCATCATGTTTGAAGGGCACCATCATTGAACATGTTAAAACCCACACACGCGGGGGTAATAGAACCATTGCCCTACGTAAGAAAGAAACTTGGTGGATCCATACCATGAACACACTAATACCAAACGGTCTGAACAAGGATATAGATCTTGCTGCCTTTTTAGAAACCTTAGACTGGTTAGTTATCCTTAGGTAGCATATATATATTTTTTTTCCCTACATTTCATTAGAAGGTCCATTACAGTATTAGTAACAGTAGATTCTAGGATTAGATCAGGTAATGCAGAATTACCAAATAGAATCAAGGGCGCCTTCAAATATAATACAAGAAAAATAATAATATAAGATATAAATATTCAAAATATATAAAATTAAATAAATATAATTTATTTCCTAATTACAACATCATCCCAGTTGTATAAGCTTTAGGAAAGTTATAATTAGATTATGTGTATTTTTATTAGTTTTATATAAGTTTTATATATATTTTATTAGCTATTATATTTTTGAGGAATATTTTAGTTCAGAACATATTTTTATACATAAGTATTTTTATTGGTTTTTATTGCTTTTTAAAAGGAACTAATTTATGATTAAAATATAGTATAGTATCTGTATCGAAGATAATTGTAATATATACCCATTGATCTTCCAAAAACAGATTATAGAGATATGTATGCACCATTTTCTGTTTACTTATTTATGCCCCCCCCCCCCCTTAAGATCAGAAAGAGGGCAAGATTATGTATGTTATATGTATATAAAGAACGTAAAATTTCTAAAAAATAACATATATGTGGTCATTATAAGCCATAGCGTGTATATATTGGGCTTCTGTAGCCCTGTGGCTTGGTTCACTGCCCCTGAACACACAGGTTGCTGGTTTGAACCTGGTCTATAAGATTTAAATATAATGATGTCTCTTTTCTTATATTTTTGAAAAAAATGTCAGCCTCTTCCTGTTATGCAAAATGTTCAATTGCGATATTGTAATGTTTTATTTTAACCCCCCCCCCTTTTTACAGTTAGGATCATGAATGTTAAAACATCGTTTAGGATAAAATGTAGGTCCATTGTGAAACATTTTTGTTTTTTTATCTCTGATACGCAATTTTCAGTTAAGATTGTCTTTTGCCTGTGTTTATATGACGGGTAAGTTGCGATTCATAAATATTTTTGAAGGAGTGCGGACATGTCCCTCTATAGCACCCGAAAAGATGAACTATTACTGTGTCATGTAAATACCGCTAATCGTAGCGGATGTCAGGTCTCTGCTAACACTGCTATGCAGATCTAAAACACACACCTCCGTTCTAGACGAATCAGGATGGACTTCACAATCGTCAGGGGAGGTGTGAGCATTCAGCCCAATCAGAAGTGTACTTAGAACTTTCCCCCCAAAAAAATCCCGCGAGATTACACGGGAATAAAAGGATCAGCCGTGCATATACAAATCAGTCTCTGAAGAAGAAGGAGTTATTGTTATAACCTTTGAAACGCGTTAGACTTCACCAAATAGAAACGGACTGATCTTACATACCAGATACCCTGGTGTACTCTGTTTTATTGATAAGACTTTCACTTATCCACTGGCTACATTTGTTTGTAGCTATTGGTGGCTACATTGGTTTGTGGCTATTTGTGGCTATTTTCTAACATCGGATTGCAAACAGTGTAGAAATTGGATTGCACTTGCTGTGTGCGCTTTTACTGCTGTACAATACCTCATACTTGTGAGGATTTTTGATGTAAGCAGGCATTTTTAGGAGTGAATGTATGTGAATAAAGTGTATGGTTTTTAAATGATATCACACTATTTTGGCCTTTCTTTCTTTCACATATATTGCCGGTACTTCTACACTATCCTGAGAGGATCCATACTGAAAGAGGTCGAGGGAAAAGGTGTATTAACCTCCTGAAGTTTCACCCATACCCAGGAAAACAGAAGGAAAAAGGCAAGCTTGCTGTATGAAGTTTCTCCAATATCCCAAGGGGTCAAGCCTAATCTACTGAGAGGGACTCCCTGATGTGCTGATCACTTACCTCATACGATTGAGGTTCTTTCTTCTAAGTCTGTACTTCACTCATACCTCAAGTCTGGAATTATCTAACCATTTTTATATATATCAAATAAGTGTTTAAGCATTTGGGACATCTAGAGAACATTATTCCACATACCTAATGGTGATTTATTTGCTGTGTACTTTGTCATTTGCCTCGCTATTTTCTCACACTTATTGAATGTGCTAATTATATCTTTATACAACCAGCGCTACCTTATCCCTTTGCACGTGCTCTTGTTCTTTCCATATATATATACCTATATTCAATTATTTATATATGTTCAGAGAGGAATTGTCTGGTATTTGGGCTGGACTGACTGTAATAGGCAGGATCAGACTGATATACTACAGGAAAGTTCTACTCTGTGAAAAGCATTACTGGGCTAAAAAGAAGCTGCACTCAGGTGGTAAGGCGCCATAAAACAAACTAACAAGTTATTGAGCTGGTTGTTCGTTCCTGAGAGTGTGCATCTCTCTATGTGAATTTATATATATATATATATATAAAACGTTTCGAGACCACATAGGTCCCTTTGTCAAATGCAAGTACAATCCCAAAACAATCTTACCTCAGGTAAGATTGTTTTGGGATAGTACTTGCATTTGACAAAGGGACCTACTGTATGTGGTCTCAAAACGTTATTCTCTGTTTTTAAACTTTATACATTAAAAGTGAAGTTTTATGGTAAAGACCATTGAGTGCTTATTTCTGGTACGCTATTTGGATCTACTATAAAGCACCGTGGCATGGACTAAAATTGTTAAATGGAGTGCATCTATATATGTTTATATATATATATATATATATATATATATATATATATATATAATTATTAGGCAAGTTGTATTTTTGAGGATTAATTTTATTATTGAACAACAACCATGTTCTCAATGAACTCAAAAAACTCATTAATATCAAAGCTGAATAGTTTTGGAAGTAGTTTTAAGTTTGTTTTTAGTTATAGCTATTTTAGGGGGATATCTGTGTGTGCAGGTGACTATTACTGTGCATAATTATTAGGCAACTTAACAAAAAACAAATATATACCAATTTCAATTATTTATTTTTACCAGTGAAACCAATATAACATCTCAACATTCACAAATATACATTTCTGACATTCAAAAACAAAACAAAAACAAATCAGTGACCAATATAGCCACCTTTCTTTGCAAGGACACTCAAAAGCCTGCCATCCATGGATTCTGTCAGTGTTTTAATCTGTTCACCATCAACATTGCGTGCAGCAGCAACCACAGCCTCCCAGACACTGTTCAGAGAGGTGTACTGTTTTCCCTCCTTGTAAATCTCACATTTGATGATGGACCACAGGTTCTCAATGGGGTTCAGATCAGGTGAACAAGGAGGCCATGTCATTAGATTTTCTTCTTTTATACCCTTTCTTGCCAGCCACGCTGTGGAGTACTTGGACGCGTGTGATGGAGCATTGTCCTGCATGAAAATCATGTTTTTCTTGAAGGATGCAGACTTCTTCCTGTACCACTGCTTGAAGAAGGTGTCTTCCAGAAACTGGCAGTAGGACTGGGAGTTGAGCTTGACTCCATCCTCAACCCGAAAAGGCCCCACAAGCTCATCTTTGATGATACCAGCCCAAACTAGTACTCCACCTCCACCTTGCTGGCGTCTGAGTCGGACTGGAGCTCTCTGCCCTTTACCAATCCAGCCACGGGCCCATCCATCTGGCCCATCAAGACTCACTCTCATTTCATCAGTCCATAAAACCTTAGAAAAATCAGTCTTGAGATATTTCTTGGCCCAGTCTTGACATTTCAGCTTGTGTGTCTTGTTCAGTGGTGATCGTCTTTCAGCCTTTCTTACCTTGGCCATGTCTCTGAGTATTGCACACCTTGTGCTTTTGGGCACTCCAGTGATGTTGCAGCTCTGAAATATGGCCAAACTGGTGGCAAGTGGCATCTTGGCAGCTGCACGCTTGACTTTTCTCAGTTCATGGGCAGTTATTTTGCGCCTTGGTTTTTCCACACGCTTCTTGCGACCCTGTTGACTATTTTGAATGAAACGCTTGATTGTTCGATGATCACGCTTCAGAAGCTTTGCAATTTTAAGAGTGCTGCATCCCTCCGCAAGATATCTCACTATTTTTGACTTTTCTGAGCCTGTCAAGTCCTTCTTTTGACCCATTTTGCCAAAGGAAAGGAAGTTGCCTAATAATTATGCACACCTGATATAGGGTGTTGATGTCATTAGACCACACCCCTTCTAATTACAGAGATGCACATCACCTAATATGCTTAATTGGTAGTAGACTTTCGAGCCTATACAGCTTGGAGTAAGACAACATGCATAAAGAGGATGATGTGGTCAAAATACTAATTTGCCTAATAATTCTGCACTCCCTGTATATATATATATATATATATATATATATATATATATATATATATATATATATATATATGTATATATATATATATATATATATATATATATATATATACAGGTAGCCCTCAGTTTACGCCGGGGTTAGGTTCCAGATGGAATGGTTGTAAATTGAAACAGTTGTAAATTGAAACCCAGTTTATAATGTAAGTCAATGGGAAGTGAGGGAGATAGGTTCCAGGCCCCTCTCAAAATTGACATAAGTTACACCTAATACATTATTTTTAAAGTTTTGAAATGAATACTTTAAATGCTAAACAGCATTATAAACCTAATAAAATAATCACACAACACAGACTTCACTTGCATTTTTCTACAGTTCTTTCTATGCATTCCAATCTGGACTGATTTATAGACAGGAGGATATTGTTCCTTTGAAATCTGCTCGATAGCTCAGGTCTGGTTAAACTGATTAATTTCAGCTTGCTTGGCTTTGCTGCAACACAAGCGGACAGCTCTTCCTACTGGCTATTTTAATAAATGCACTGCTTCTCAATGCTTTTCAATAGCAGTCACATGACTGGAAAAAAAGGTTGTTATTCTGAAACGGTGTAAATTGAACCGTTGTAAAACGAGGGCCACCTGTATATATATATATATATATATATATATATATATATATATATATATATATGTTTTACCAAAAAAACATCATATATAAATATATAGAGAAAAATGTATTTATAAAAATATTCTGCTATGAAAAGAACATTAAAATGTGATATATTCATTTTTTATGCCGGGTTAGCTTACTTGAGAAAATACGGTCGGGTTTGCGTGATTTGTTAGGTGTTGGTTTTTTTTCCACTTTTCGTGCTCCATTAAAGTCTATGGGGAAATATGGTAATGAGTCACGATATTCTGTTTGTCTTTTTGTGCGTGTAAAGTTAGCGCTCAAGCATAAACGATGCATGCAAAAAGCTGAAGTCGAGCAGAGTTAACGCGCAATTGGGAGTGCAACCTGCTGCTCCACTCGTAATCTAGCCCTTAGTGTTGTTATCAAATTTCCTTTGTTATTTTGATATCCTTTGTTGAAGAGTAAACCTAGGTAGGCTAGGTAGGTGTTCAGGAGCATGCACATATCTATAGCAGTCTATGGCAGCAGTGTTTGTATCTATGTATAACAATGTTACAAACACTGCTGCCAGATGGCTAGACAAATGTGCATGCTCCTGGACAAACCTAAGATTACTCTTTAACAAAGGATGCCAAGAGAACTAAATACAATTGACAACAGAATTAAACTGCAAAGTTGTTTAAAATGTCATGCTCTATCCAATCTATTAAAGTTTAACCCATTAATGACCAGCAACATACCCTGAACATCGCTGGTATTTCTATAGGGCTTGCATTTTTAAGACCGCTGCTGTTTCCATTGACCAGCTGGAGGGAGGGTATAATAGTGCGGTCCCGCCTTTAGTGGTTGGACTATTATAACCACAGGTAAGTCGTGGTTGTTAAGGGATTAATTTTGACTTTACTGTCGCAGTCTGGGTAGCTTCTTGACGTTTTTTGGGTTCACATTTTATAGTGGTACCTCCTGCTAAGAAATATGGGAAAGATTTTGTATTGGTGGGTGTGTCTGGCTTTAATTGGCTGGCTGGCTTTAATTGGCTGGTATGTGGTGGATGATTGTCAAATATTTTTATTTCTTTGTTTATTTTTTTATTGATGTTATTTAAACAATGTTAATAAAGTTGACTGGCATTTACAACCTCAATTTTCTTGTGTGGCATGGTTATTTAAAGGGGCACTTTGAGATGGTAATACAAAATGTTAAATCATATATATAACAAAGTCTGCAATATATTGCCATTATTTATTTTGTCCCCTTTTCCTGTAATTGCATTATAACAATAGTGAGCTTTTCAGTTCCTACTTGAAATGGAAGTGCCGAACACTGTTATATTCCACAAAGTTATTGGCGCACACCTTAGTGACCTATTTATAACTGTCCTTAATTGGTCACAGAAGAGAAAGTAACCTAAGTTACAACATGGCAGTTCCCATTGTTTTATAGACACTAACGGCTAGATTACATATAGGAATATCTATTTATAAATACATGGAACTTTGAAGCTATGTGCAGAACATTGGAATGTGAAATATTTACAGTAAATACTGTGCATAGTTAAACATTTATATACATACAAATACATCTTTAGCAATGTATCTTTATGTTAAAGTACTTTGGCTGCTTTTTTCACCTGAGACCTCATATCTTTGAGCCCTTATAACTTTTTTATGCAATATTTTTTTTCATTTGTTTTTATTAGATAGTGTTATAATGAGTATAACTGTACTTTGTAATATATTTTTTGAGGTCCCGCTAACCTGATGAGCATTAACTTCAATTAAGCTCAAGTGATCACATTTACTTTCAACTTCTAATATGAGCAATAAACCCGACGCACACAAACACCCGCGATAAACCCCTTATCGCTCGAGAGCAAACATTTGTGCTCAACTCGTAATGAGTTGAGGTGTACTTAATGTACTATACATAAGTCATCTCTTGTTCCGAGGAGGTTTGCCTGGTATTATGGTGCAAGAACCCCCTTTTCTTATCAGGGATCAGACCGATGAACTTCAGGAGAGCACTGTAAAAAAAACAATTGGGCTAAAAGTGGTTTCTCCCAGTTAGTAATTTGCAATGGAACAATCTTCTGGGACATTATTCATTCTGTCATTGAGAGCTTCTCTAGTATGTATAAATATATATATATATATATACTAGTACTAAAGCCCGTGTACACGGGCCATTTTTTGCAGTACAGCGGTCCCACCCCTTGCACTCTCCCCCCTCTCTTTTGCTCTCTCTTCCCCCCTCTCTTTTGCTTTCTCTCCCCCCTCTCCTTTGCTCTCTCTCTCCCCTCTTTTGCTCTCTCTCTCCCCTCTTTGGCTCTCTCCCTCCTTTCTTTTGCTCTCTCTCCCCCCTCTTTTGTTCTCTCCCCCCTCTTTGGCTCTCCCCCCCCTCTTTGGCTCTCCTCCCCCCTCTTTGGCTCTCCCCCCCTCTTTGGCTCTCTCCCCCCCCCACTCTTTGACTCTCTCCCCTCTTTTGCTCTCTCTCCTCTTTGGCTCTCTCTCTCCCCCCTCTTTGGCTCTCCCCCCCTTTGGCTCTCTCCCTCCACTTTGGCTCTCTCCCCCCCCCCCCTTTGGCTCTCCCCCCCTTTTGGCTCTCTCCCCCCCCTTTGGCTCCCCCCCCCCTTTGGCTCTCTCCCCCCCTTTGGCTCTCCCCCCCCTTTGGCTCTCTCCCCCCCCCTCTCTCCCCCCCCTCTTTGGCTCTCCCCCCCCCCCTCTTTGGCTCTCCCCCCCCTCTTTGGCTCTCCCCCCCCTCTTTGGCTCTGCCCCCCGCTCTTTGGCTCTGCCCCCCCTCTTTGGCTCTCTCTCCCCCCTCTTTGCTCTCCTCTTTGGCTCTCTTTCCTCTTTGGCTCTCTCTCTCCCCCCTCTTTGGCTCCCCCCCCTTTAGCTCTCTCCCCCCCCTTTGGCTCTCCCCCCCCCCTCTTTGGCTCTCTCCCCCCCTCTTTGGCTCTCCCCCCCCCCTCTTTGGCTCTCTCCCCCCCCTCTTTGGCTCTCTCTCCCCCCTCTTTGACTCTCTCTCCCCCCTCTTTGGCTCTCTCTCCCCCCTCTTTGGCTCTCTCTCCTTTTTGGCTCTTTTTCCTCTTTGGCTCTCTCTCTCCCCCCTCTTTGGCTCCCCCCCCTTCTCTTTGGCTCTCCCCCCCCCTTCTCTTTGGCTCTCCCCCCCCCTTCTCTTTGGCTCTCCCCCCCCTTCTCTTTGGCTCTCCCCCCCCTTCTCTTTGGCTCTCCCCCCCTTCTCTTTGGCTCTCACCCCCCCTTCTCTTTGGCTCTCCCCCCCCTTGGCTCTCCCCCCCCCCCCTTTGGCTCTCTCCCCCCCCCCCTTTGGCTCTCTCCCCCCCCTCTTTGGCTCTCTCTCCCCCCTCTTTGGCTCTCTCTCCCCCCTCTTTGGCTCTCTCCTTTTGGCTCCTTTTCCTCTTTGGCTCTCTCTCTCCCCCTTCTCTTTGGCTCTCCCCCCCCTTCTCTTTGGCTCCCCCCCTTCTCTTTGGCTCTCCCCCCCCTTCTCTTTGGCTCTCCCCCCCTTCTCTTTGGCTGCCCCCCCCTTCTCTTTGGCTCTCCCCCCCCCTTCTCTTTGGCTCTCCCCCCCTTCTCTTTGGCTCTCACCCCCCTTTCTCTTTGGCTCTCACCCCCCCTTCTCTTTGGCTCTCACCCCCCCTTCTCTTTGGCTCTCCCCCACCCTTTGGCTCTCTCCCCCCCCCTCCTGCTCCCTCTCTGGCTCTGTCTTCACATCGCGGGCCCCCGCCTGGCCACGCCCCATCACGGCGACACCCGCCCAGCCACGGCCCTCGCGACGCCCGGCCATGCCCCTCGCGACGCCCGGCCACGCCCCCATCGCAACGCTCCCGTTGGCCACAAACAGCTGTGAGGTCTGGGGAGCGCGTGGCTGCTTCTCACGCAGCAGACCTCACAGCTGTTGAGTAGCTTACCTCGCGCTCCCCAGACCTCACAGCTGTTTGTGTACCTCGCGCTCCCTATCTCAAGGCCAAGTGTTTGTCTCTACTGCGCATGATGGCTTCAGACAAACACTTGGCCTTTTATAATATAGGATTTATTTTAGATATGTGCTTTTAGCACAGTGTTGGGCTCTTGTATGAGCCTATTATTCCTTTTTTTTTTTTTTTTTTAAACTAAAATATATATTTTGTATGTGCTGTTAGCACAGTGTTGGGCTCTTTTATGAGCCTAATAATCCAGACGTTTTTGATTTTTAAATGAGCAAATTGTTTTTACTATGTGCTATGTAGCACATACATAAGTCCTGAGGTAATTGTTTTTACTATGTGCTATGTAGCACATACATAAGTCCTGAGGTAATTGTTTTTAGTATGTGCTATGTAGCACATACATAAGTCCTGAAGTAATTGTTTTTAATATGTGCTATGTAGCACATACATAAGTCCTGAGGGCATTTTTTTTTTTGTACAATTTTTTTTTTAAACTAAAATTTCCAGACCCAATTCTTTTAAAGTAAAGAGCAAATGTTTAAAGTAAAGAGCAAATGTTTTTTTTGTTAAATGTAAATATGTTTTGTTTTTTATGACATCGATAATTCCGGAGCTTTCAAAGAATGACCTTTCTCAGTGCAATACAAATGCGCAATGTATTAATTTATGCCTCGCGACGCTTTCAACGGCTAGTCACGCTGAGGCTATGTTTGCGTGCGCGTGGTGCGAGGGTGCGTGCGCATTCTGCAAGTGTGTGATAGGCTAAGTGGGTGCGAGGGTGCGCGCGGTGAAGGTGCGCATGAGGTCACATGTCCCGATGTAATCTGTTGCCGATGTTTTTAGGCTAAAGTGTGTGATAGGCTAAGTGGGTGCGAGGGTGCGCGCGGTGAAGGTGCGCATGAGGTCACATGTCCCGATGTAATCTGTTGCATTAGGCTAAGTGGGTGCGAGGGTGCGCGCGGTGAAAGTGCGCATGCGAGGTCACATCAGTTTTTGCTTTGAGGGTACGCGGGTGCGCGCGGTGAGGGTGCGCGTGTGAAGTATCAACAGCTGTCAGCTATAGGCCAAGTGTTTGTCTGAACTGCGCATGACGGCTTCAGACAAACTCTTGTCTTTTATAATATAGGATATATATATATATATATATATATATATATACATACAGTGTATATATATATATATATATATATATATATAATTTTTAATTTTATTTTTTTCATTTAAAAAAACTGCTTTCTTAGGAAGACATTTATAAAAATGTATTGTAGTTCCACTTTTGAAAAGTTTGGAACTTTGTTTTATTACATCAATGAATCTCTGCTGTGACCTCTTGTCCAAAAATGATTTGTTCAAAGCTAAAAAAAAATTGCTTCCTCAAATTATAGGGACATAAAAGTGCAAACAGAAAATTCTTTGATGCAGTAAAGAGACACTAAAGTCACAATTAAACTTTCATGATTTCCAATTTACTTCCGTTGTCAAATTGTGCATAGACTTTTTATATACACACTTTCTGAGGCACAAACTACTACTGAGCATGTACAAGAGTTCACAATGTCTACATATATAAGTCTGTGATTGGCTGGTGGCTGTCACATGATCCAGGTGGCAGGCAAATTGATGTATATTTTGAAATTTGTCAGAAAAAAACCCCCTGAAATGCAGAGTAAGTGCTATTGCATTGTCTTTTTAAGATACACTTATTGCTAATGCAATTCTACTGTATTTGTTGTCCTTTAAATCATTTTATTATTACACTTTTGCCTACATATTACTATGTGTTTAAACCCTGCGAAGGCGGTTTATTTTTAATCCGCAGTAGAACTACAAAATGAGCATAACAATTCACAATCAGAATCACCTTCTCATTAAAGCAATAACAAAAAACAAACCAAAAAAACACTCATAAATAGGAGTTATACTGAAGCCCTAAAAACAGTATGACTCCTAGTTATCAAAATCTTATTGGTTGACCAGTCTAGTCACTGGACTGAAAGATATTGGGGCCTAGTTATCAAGCCGTCAACCTCAAATACGCTGGAATTCCGCAGCGTATTTGTGGCGAGGCTGATACGCCTTAGTTATCAAAGGCTCGAGACCGGCAAAAGTAGAATTTTGTGACGTAAGCTTCGATCCGCCGGACTCAGTCCGACACAGATCGATTCTTACGTCACTCCAGATGTTCCGCACACAAGTGCGGCACATTCTCACTTCTTTTGCTAGTTATCAAAAAACTAGCAGGTACGCTCGGCACTTTTACGGCCCAGCGTACCTGGTTTTCAAACCGCCACCCCTGGAGGCGGCGGATCCCATAGGAATCAATGGGAGTCTGACCATAGCGAAAGTACAAGTTCGCTGCTGACAGACATCCCATTCATTCCTATGGGAGCTGTCTACACCTAACACCCTAACATGTACCCCGAGTCTAAACACCACTAATCTGTCCCCCCCTACACCGCCGCAACTAAATAAAGTTATTACCCCCTAAACCGCCGCTCCCGGAGCACACCGCAAGCTACTCTATACATATTAACCCCTAAACCGCCGCTCCCGGAGCCCACCGCAACTATAATAAATGTATTAACCCCTAAACCTCCGCTCCCTGAACCCGCCGCAACCTATATTAAATGTATTAACCCCTATCCTGCCCCCCCTACACCGTCGCCACCTATAATAAATTTAATAACCCCTAATCTGCCCCCCCTACACCGTCGCCACCTATAATACATTTATTAACCCCTATCCTGCCCCCCACTACGCCGCCGCCACTGTAATAAAATTATTAACCCCTAAACCTAAGTCTAACCCTAACCCTAACACCCCCTAACTTAAATATTAATTAAATAAATCTAAATAAATTAACTCTTATTAACTAAATGAATCCTATTTAAAACTAAATACTTACCTTTAAAATAAACCCTAATATAGCTACAATATAAATAATAATTATATTCTAGCTATCTTAGGATTTATTTTTATTTTACAGGTACCTTTCAATTTATTTTAACTAGGTACAATAGCTATTAAATAGTTATTAACTATTTAATAGCTTACCTAGCTAAAAGAAACTGAAATTTACCTGTAAAATAAATCCTAACCTAAGTTACAATTACACCTAACACTAAACTATACTTTAATAAATTATTCCTATTTAAAAATACTTACCTGTAAAATAAACCCTAAGATAGCTACAATATAATTAATAATTATATTGTAGCTATCTTAGGATTTATATTTATTTTACAGGTAACTTTGTATTTATTTTAGCTAGTTAGAATAGTTATTAAATAGTTATTAACTATTTAATAACTACCTAGCTAAAAGAAATACAAAATTACCTGTAAAATAAATCCTAACCTAAGTTACAATTAAACCTAACACTACACTATCATTAAATTAATTAAATAAACTACCTACAAATAACTACAATTAAATACAATTACATAAACTATCTAAAGTACAAAAAATAAAAAAAAGCTAAGTTACAAAAAATAAAAAAATAAGTTACAAACATGTTAAAAATATTACAACAATTTTAAGCTACTTACACCTAATCTAAGCCCCCTAATAAAATAACAAACCCCCGCAAAATAAAAAAATGCCCTACCCTATTCTAAATTAAATAAAGTTCAAAGCTCTTTTACCTTACCAGCCCTTAAAAGGGCCATTTGTGGGGGCATGCCCCAAAGAAAACTGCTCTTTTGCCTGTAAAAGAAAAATACAACCCCCCCAACATTAAAACCCACCACCCACATACCCCTAATCTAACCCAAACCCCCCTTACAAAAACCTAACACTAATCCCCTGAAGATCATCCTACCTTGTCTTCACTCAGCCGAGCAGCGATGGAACCGAAGTGGACATCCGGAGCGGAAGAAGTTAATCCTCCAAGCGGCGCTGAAGAAATCTTC
The DNA here is from genome assembly GCF_027579735.1 of Bombina bombina. Lineage (NCBI taxonomy): Eukaryota > Metazoa > Chordata > Amphibia > Anura > Bombinatoridae > Bombina > Bombina bombina. The sequence goes on along the minus strand of NC_069499.1, from coordinate 821,268,822 downwards.
CATCCGATGAAGTCATCATCCAGGCGGCGCTGAAGAAAAGTCTTCGATCCGGCCGATGTCATCTTCAAAGAGGCGCTGAAGAGGTCTTCTATCCGGGCGATGTCATCTTCCAAGCCGGGTCTTGAATCTTCCTCCCGCCGACGCGGAACCTCCTTCTTCACCGACGGACTACGACGAATGAAGGCTCCTTTAAGGGACGTCATCCAAGATGGCGTCCCCTCAATTCCGATTGGCTGATAGGATTCTATCAGCCAATCGGAATTAAGGTAGGAATATTCTGATTGGCTGATGGAGTCAGCCAATCAGAATCAAGTTCAATCCGATTGGCTGATCCGATCAGCCAATCAGATTGAGCTAGCATTCTATTGGCTGATCGGAACAGCCAATAGAATGCGAGCTCAATCTGATTGGCTGATTCCATCAGGAATGGAGGATTAACTTCTTCCGCTCCGGATGTCCACTTCGGTTCCATCGCTGCTCGGCTGAATGAAGACAAGGTAGGATGATCTTCAGGGGATTAGTGTTAGGTTTTTGTAAGGGGGGTTTGGGTTAGATTAGGGGTATGTGGGTGGTGGGTTTTAATGTTGGGGGGGGTTGTATTTTTCTTTTACTGGCAAAAGAGCTGTTTTCTTTGGGGCATGCCCCCACAAATGGCCATTTTAAGGGCTGGTAAGGTAAAAGAGCTTTGAACTTTATTTAATTTAGAATAGGGTAGGGCATTTTTTTATTTTGGGGGGGTTTGTTATTTTATTAGGGGGCTTAGATTAGGTGTAAGTAGCTTAAAATTGTTGTAATATTTTTAACATGTTTGTAACTTATTTTTTTTATTTTTTGTAACTTAGCTTTTTTTATTTTTTGTACTTGTACTTTAGTTAGTTTATGTAATTGTATTTAATTGTAGTTATTTGTAGGTAGTTTATTTAATTAAATTAGTTGTAGGTAGTTTATTTAATTAATTTAATGATAGTGTAGTATTAGGTTTAATTGTAACTTAGGTTAGGATTTATTTTACAGGTAATTTTGTATTTATTTTAGCTAGGTAGTTATTAAATAGTTAATAACTATTTAATAACTATTCTAACTAGCTAAAATAAATACAAAGTTACCTGTAAAATAAATATAAATCCTAAGATAGCTACAATATAATTATTAATTACATTGTAGCTATCTTAGGGTTTATTTTACAGGTAAGTATTTATTTTTAAATAGGAATAATTTATTAAAGTATAGTGTAGTGTTAGGTGTAATTGTAACTTAGGTTAGGATTTATTTTACAGGTAAATTTCAGTTTCTTTTAGCTAGGTAAGCTATTAAATAGTTAATAACTATTTAATAGTTATTGTGCCTAGTTAAAATAAATTGAAAGGTACCTGTAAAATAAAAATAAATCCTAAGCTATATTAGGGTTTATTTTAAAGGTAAGTATTTAGTTTTAAATAGGATTCATTTAGTTAATAAGAGTTAATTTATTTAGATTTATTTAATTAATATTTAAGTTAGGGGGGCGTTAGGGTTGGGGTTAGACTTAGGTTTAGGGGTTAATAATTTTATTACAGTGGCGGCGGCGTAGTGGGGGCAGGATAGGGGTTAATAAATTTATTATAGGGGGCGACGGTGTAGGGGGGGCACGATAGGGGTTAATACATTTAATATAAGTTGCGGCGGGTTCAGGGAGCGGCGGTTTAGTGGTTAAACTATTTATTTAGTTGCGGAGAGGTGCGGGATCAGCAGGATAGGGGTTAATAACTTTATAATAGAGGGCGACGGTGTAGGGGGGGCAGGATAGGGGTTACTAGGTATACTGTAGGTGGCAGCGGTGTCCGGGAGCGGCGGTTTAGGGGTTAATACATTTATAAGAGTTGCTGCAGGGTCTAGGAGCGGCGGTTTAGGGGTTAGTAACTTTATTTAGTTGCGGGAGGCTCCGGGGGCGCCGGTATAGGGATAGAACAGTGTAGTTTAGTGTGGGTGCTTAGTGACAGGCTAGCAATAAAGCTGGGAAAAAGCCGAAGAGCAGCGAGATCGGATGAGTGATAACTGTCACAGTCCGCTGCTCATTGCCCCGCGGCTTTTTGACAGCTTTATTTGATAACTTAGGCGTATTTTTTCAGGTCCGCGGCGGCGAAGGTAGGCGAGCTTAGGCGGGCGTATTGGGCCGGCGAAGCCAGAAAAGTAGACGGCTTGATAACTACCCCCCAGTGTTGGTTTACAAGTTTTTATCTATTCAGCAGTTTTTTTTTAAAGGAGGCGTGGATTCAAGCCTTAGATCACTCTAAATAATCACCAATTTCCACTGATGGGGTTTATTAAAAATGTAAGTGTATAACTACTGTAGTCTGTGAGCAATAAACATGAGACAAAAAGAAAAAGCTCTTATTGCCCTGTTGCTTCCACCTCTGCAAAGGGTTAAAAACAGTTCAGCTGGTGATTGGCTTCTACAAGCATATACATCTTGTCATTAGCGTGTTAGATATGTCCAGCCAGCTCCCTGCAGTGCATTTCTGCTCCTGGAGCTGAATGAAACACATTTGCAGGGGTTAAGTTATATGCAAAAAAACAGTGCAATAAGGAAATACTGTAACACATTAAAACATAAATTATGCTTACCTGATCATTTTCTTTTCTTCAGATGGAAAGTCCACAGCTGCATTCATTACTTTTGGGAATTCAGAATCTGGCCACCAGGAGGCGGCAAAGACACCCCAGTCAAAGGCTTAAATATCCTCCCACTTCCCTCATCCCCCAGTCATTCTGCCGAGGAACAAGGAACAGTAGAAGAAATATCAGGGTAAAAAGGTGCCAGAAGAACAAAAAACAGACGCCCCACAGAAAAATACGGGTGGGGAGCTGTGGACTCTCTCCATCTGAAGAAAAGAAAATGATCAGGTAAGCATAATTTATGTTTTTCTTTATAAATGGAAAGAGTCCACAGCTGCATTCATTACTTTTGGGAAAACAATACCCAAGCTATAGAGGGCACTGAATGCAAAAACGAGAGGGTACAAGAGGTGGCCTAACCTGAGGGCACCAGGCCTAAAAACCCCTACTCGACAAAATCCTGCTTCGTCCGAAGTAGAGAACAAAAGTGTCCTTGGGAAAAGGCCCAAGGACACTGACCACAGATAGTCCACAAGCCTTGCTAGAGACCGCAGGAAGTAGACTCAAAAGAGTCAACAACCTCCAAGAGATACCATCGCCCAGCAGTGAGTCTCCAAATACACCCCTTACTAAAGAAAGGGAACAAGCTACCGCATTCTTCTACAAAGAAGAAAAGACACGGAGAAAGCATAAATGTACTTGTAAAGCACGGCTAATCTCCCTTGAGGGACTCAAGGCACTGCTCATCTTATCAACCTCGAAAGGAGGAAGGCTGAGTAGACCTCACCGGGGATTGAACTTGCAACCCTCGGTTTGCTACAGTGCAGAGTAGCCACAATGCATTAGTATGCTGTGCTAGCTGTACAGCTAGCATAAGGAACTCCAGACCAACAGAGACCCACCAGTCTCATAGAAACAAGGGGAGGCAACGCCCAGACCCCAGAAATACAGAAACCACGGAATAAGGCCGGGAGTCTGAAAAAAGAGGATCTTCCCCTAACACAGTGCAACTGCACTTTAAAATGCAACTGAAGACGAAGGTCCCTAAGTCACAATAGGGTAGCTCAGAATTCCAAAATATTTAGAAATGAAATCTCGTGCAGCAAGCTCGGATAGGTCTAACGAACAACACCTGAAGCAAAAACACTGCACGCTGTAGTCAACTAAAAATGACTCTGAAACTTAAATACTTGCAGGGCAAGCAGAAAGTAGCTGAAGATAGGATCCTTCTGATTGCTAAGTATCCACTAACCAGCGGAAAATGTTGCAGGCTATCTAAGAGCCGCCAGTCCTTCCCACAAATCTTGAACATGGAGAAAGGAGAAACCTCAAGAGGCTTACCGTACCTCAAATGCACCGAGGACGAATTTAGCAGAGCAACAGATCTCAGATCCTGCTTCAACACCAGCACAGCCCAAGGGAAAGACATGTCTGATAGACAGGGGGGACAGAAAGACCCCAATGACAAGCCCCCAAGGAATGGATTAAGAAAAAGGGGGGACTCACCCACCTTAACAGAGCTCGGGTGCCTACCCAATCTGCTCCTCCAAAAAAAGGCACTCCCACGGAGAACCCCCTAGGACCTGAAACAGAGAAAGGTGTAATAGATCCGTAGTATGACCTGTCACAGCTCTCTTAGAGATCAAATTCCAACATGTGGAACAGAGTGCTGCCCCTTACAGAAATAAGGTTACCTGCATGCGTAGTAAGAGTTGGTGGTAGGGAACTCGTCTCACGGGAAATAGAATTGCTAGAGGCGGATGGCTCAGTGGGCACCTAATTTCCCGATCTCGAGGAACAGAGCACTCTAAAACGGCATTCGGAACATAACTAATGGGCATGTATCACCTGGGCCAATTCATATTCTTCTAAAGAAGTAGAGTCTGAATCAGAGACATCCGTCTCAAAAAAATCAGAATCCTCCATAACTGGGACACTGAATAAAAAATGAACCAATAAGAAAAATCTAAACAGCACCTTACACCCCCAATGACTGGGGCACTCACCACCTTCAGGGAACCAGAAACTAGCGGACCAGGATTTCTCCGTCGCCACACGGTCAGGAATGTGGAAATGGAGTCACAAGGTAAACCGCGCAGTCCATGCAAAAGCGCGCCCGATCTTAAAGGCTGCGTCACTAGACATAGGCCGTTATGTTCCAAAATAGCCATGATCCGAAGCAAAACTACACAGTAGCAGACAGAAACACATAACAAACATGATTATAAACCCCCCTGTTCAATAAACCCCCTCAGGAGATATTAACCCTTGATTCCTAGATACAAAAAGGAGCCTCACTGGAACCCTATGTTAGAGTTATCCCCGAAAGTTTGTAGCCTCTCTCGGATAAGCAGTTGTAATTACAATACATACATGATGAAAGTAAATTTAAACAATCTTACCGGAATCTACGCTGTGGAACAGGAACATGGCCCTTCAAGTGAGACAGATAGTAGCGTCACTTCTGCCATTGACTTGAGAGAAAAAAGCAGGCAGCGAAACTAGACAACGCTGATTGCTTGTGGAGCTGTTAATACTGTATGAGTCGGGATGGTTTTGCAGAAAGACTCTCCATGCATCTCCGAACTCTAACTTTCACCCATGTTCTCACTGAGAGGCTGACAGGACTACTTAAAACTCCAGTCCTATGCCGAAGAGTACTTCCCTCCATAAGAGACTATCGAAAACTTCTGACACTTCTCTACCAACCTCCTGGGACGAAAAGCAAAGAATGACTGGGGGATGAGGGAAGTGGGACAGTATCATTAAAGGGACAGTAAACGCCAAAAATGTTATTGTTTAACCCTTTAAAGACACAGCTTTAAGTTTGCTCAATTGTTTTATGACGGAAAAATTCTGTCATATGTCCTTAAGAGGTTAAAAAGATAGATAATCCCTTTATTTACCATTCCCCAGTTTTGCATAACCAACACTGTTATAGAAATTTACTTTTTACCTCTAATTACCTTGTATCTAAGCTTCTGCAGACTGTCCCTTATCTCAGATCTTTTAACAGACTTGCATGTCAAGCAATTAGTGCTGACTCATAAATAACTACACGTGCGTGAGCACAATGTTATTTTGTATGTAACACATGAACTAACACCCTCTAGCTGTGAACAACTGTCAAATGCATTCAGACAAAAGGCAGCCTTCAAGGGCTTATAAATTAGATATGAGCCTACTTATAGGTTTATCTATAAACTAAAAATACCAAGAGAACAAAGCAAATGTGATTATAAAAGTAAATTAGAAAGTTGTTTAAATTGACATGCCCTATATAAATTATGAAAGTTTATTTTGGACTTTACTATCTGTCATGAGATGCAGGACACAGCATAGAAGGTACAACGCTATTTTATTGCAGAGCATAGAAGTATACAGCTGGTACAACACATCTAACTTGGTAACTGCCACATAGACAATAACGGCCCTAAACCACGCCCCCATCTGGTGACGCATCACATCTTCCCCCTTTTCAAAGGACAAAGCATACATTTTTTTGTCTTTTTGATACATCAAATAACAAGGTATTCAAGAAGCATACAGAAATAGTTTTGTTTAGTATACAACAAATAACAAGTTAAAGAGAATATATATATATATAAACAACATAAAATACAATCCTGACTTGAACATCGGGGTAGACTACCCTAGTCCACAGTGACCATGGGATTATTCTGCCCATACTTCCGGTCACTGCTCTATCTAGTGCTAATCCCGATATCGGGCTGGAAGTTTCACCACCCTTCCACTTGATGTCATTTTACATGAACTGTCTTCTGATACAGAAGAAGGTGATTGAGAGTCTGCTGGAAGCAGAGAAGTATCCCCGCTGTGATCTTGCTGAGGGGAAGGCACCCCTCTTAAAACAGGGGAACACACCGGGAGTGGTACTGAGGCATCCAGTCCCAAACTCTTAGGTACTGGCTGAAGATGTCTTTGATTTTGACGTGTGACTGTCCCTCCATCAGTATGGACTACATACGACCTTGGTTCTGGAGAGTGTCCAATTACCGTGGCAGGCGTCTTCCATTTCTTCTCATCATCCAGTTTAACTCTGACACTTTGCCCCACATTCAGCTCCTGCAAGGGCCTCACAGAGTGTTTCCTGTAATAGAAGAATCGATAGCCCCTTTTAGCCTCTTCATCCCTCTTAAGGACCTCGTCCCGAGGAACAATGCTAGTTGGCTGGAAGAAACCTACAGAGGGTAAAGTGGTGTGAATCTGACATCCTAGCATCAGCTGTACCGGGCTAAAATCCGTGGCTTGAATGGCAGTCACCCTATAGGCCAAGAGGGCTAGGTACGGCTGAGATTGCTTCAAAATGAACTTTGTTGTTTGAACTGCCCTTTCAGCCATTCCATTGGCCTGCGGGTAATGTGGACTCGACGTAGAATGGACAAAATCATATTCACTCCTGAAAGAACTGAACTCCACGGAAGCAAACTGCATTCCGTTATCACTCACTAACTCCATTGGTATGCCCCACCGAGCGAACAAGCTCTTGAGACGAGTGATAACGGCTTGACTTGTGATCTCATTCAAGGGTGCAATCTCCAAATACCTGGAATAGTAGTCAATTACGACTCAGTACTTTTTACCGTGCAGTTCCCACAAATCAGCAGCTATTTTCAGCCACGGGCCTGCAGGCAGCGGAGTAGAAATCAAGGGCTTCCTTCTCTGAGTAGGCCGGCATTCCCGGCAAAAGGCACATTTTGACACATGGCTTGTGATGTCAGAACTGATCCCTGGCCACCATACTGCTGTAGCTGCCCTTTCTCTGCACTTTGTAATGCCCAAGGGCCATCATGAATCCTGCTTAACCTCTCCTGCCGCATGCTAACATGAATAACAATGTGGTCCTGGAACAGCACCAACCCATCCAGCTCTGTGAGCTGTGACCTTTCTGACTGGTAAGAACCTAAAGACATCCAGGCTGCCCGGCTCTCAGGCCAACCTTCTTTTATGTATTTAATAACTTCTTGAAGGTCAGTATCTAAATATGTCTCCTTTCTTATTTGCTCTAGCTTCCCTGACGAAATGGATTTGGATGCCAGAACTGAATCTACATTTCACACCTGATTCCGTTGAAGATTCTTCAGCAGCAGCCAGCGGGAGCCTGGAAAGTGTATCTGCCACTACCAGTTGTTTCCCCGGCACATGCACTGCCTGAACGTTGAACCTGAGCAGGCTCATCAGAAGTCTCTTGCATCTTAAGGGTGTTTTGTCAATATCATAGGAGTTGATTAGAGGGACTAGCGGTTTATGGTCAGTCTCCAGACTAACTTCCTCTAAACCCACTAGGTAATGCTGGAGGCGTTCACAGGCCCAAACTGCAGCCAGGCACTCTTTCTCAATTTGGGTGTATTTCGACTCAGCAGCCATCAGTGTACAGGAACAGTAGGCTATGGGCTGTAGTTTGTTCTCATTCAACTGCAGGAGGGCGATCCCTAACCCATAACTGCTTGCATCAGCACTAACTACTATCTTTTTAGAAGGGTCTTAGAACCCCAACACTGGGGAAGACCCCAGCAGGGACTTAACCTGCACAAAAGATTCTTCCTGTGAAGGTCCCCAGACCCAGGCAACATCTTTCTTTAGCAACTCTGTGATAGGGTGTAGTATTGTGAATAAATCTGGAAGGAACCTGCCCACATAATTCACAAGGCCCAATATTTGTCTCAGCTCATGTACATCAGAAGGACTTTTCATCTGTTCAATAGCAAGGATTTTATCAGGGTCTGGCTTCATGCCATCCCCATTGATAATATGCCCAAAGTAACATAACTCAGCCTTCCTAAAATGGCATTTCTCCTTATTTAATTTCAGTCTGGACTCTCTAATGGTCTGCAGCACACAGCTCAATCGCTTATCATGTTCTTCCAATGTAGACCCATACACCAAAATGTCGTCCATGACGACTGCCGTGCCCTCATGGTCCCTTAGGAGAGAACTCATCTCTCTTTGAAAGATTTCAGGAGCAGAAGATATCCCAAAGGGGAGTTTGCAGAAGCAAAACTGACCTACCGGTGTAATGATGGTAGTCAGTTTGCTGGATCTAGAGGTATATGCCAGAAGCTGCTGGAAGCATTCAGTGTAGAGAAGAACTTCGCCCCAGCCAATTTCGGAGCTATATCTTCAAGTGTCGGCAGCACATATCTCTCTCTCTTTACCGCCTCATTCAGCCTTGTCAAGTCTACGCAGATGCGTACCTTCCTGTTTTTCTTCGCAACAGGCACAATGAGGGCACACCAGTCAGTTGCTTCAACAACCTCTTCAATAACTCCCATATTCTTCATACGCAGAGGTTCCTTCTCCACTTGAGGCATGAGCAGGAACGGAATTCTATGAGGAGTGGTAATGCTGTATGGGACTGCGTCACCTTTAAGTGATATTCGGACTGGGTTGCAATTCAGTAGGCCCAATTCACCAAACATGTCTTCTGAAATCTCATTCACTCTGGCGACCAGGCCCAAACTACAGGCTGCTTTTCTGCTCAATAGGTTGTTAAGACACTGACCTCTAATCACATGTACCCACATGGTGAATTTCCTCTGCTTGTACTCGCAGTTGGCAAGAAATTTCCCTGCACAATCGATGCGGCCACCAGGACTATGAACTTTTGTTGTAACTTTTGCCAGCTGAGGCTGTCGAGGCAGTTTTATAAATGCTGCAAGGGACATAACAAAATGTCTGCTCCTGTGTCAATCTTAAAGGCAACTTTGGCTCCCATTACAGTAAGAGTAACCCGCCAATCTTCATCTGAACCAGACCGTTCAACAACAGACCCTACAAAGGACACTTCTTGACCCTCCTGGTCACTATCCACCTGCATCTCCTTAATGTATTCCGTTTTACATGCCACTTCAATATGGCCCATTCAGCCCTTTTTCTACATCTTTTGTCTTTAGTAGGACATACGACACTCTGATCATGGGTACAGTTACACCGCGTGCAGTGAGCATGCTGCGCCCATCCACTTCTGGGCCTATCTTTTGCCCTTGGTCTACAGCTCAGACTGTGCCTTTCACTAGCAGCTCTCCTGAACTACTGCACTTCATCCACAATACTCTCCGACCTCAGATCAGCACTTTGCTTTTCACCAGTTCACTAATAGCCCCATCCAATGTTAAATCAGCCTCCAACTGTAGCTTCAGTGACACTTCAGCATCTGCATTTCCTATGACTATTCTGTCTCGGATTTGCTCCTCTTTAGCAACACCAAACTCACAGAATTCAGCTAGTTCATACAGGCTGTGCACAAATGACAAATTACTCCAGAGATTCTCCCACATGCTGAGCACGTTTGTGAAAACAAGCCCTCTAATGAATCACATTTCTTTTAGGCACAAAGTGAACATTGAGTTTGTTCATAACTATTTCAAAGTCAAGTTCTTCCCCTTCTTGGAAAGTAAACACTGGCTCAACATCTTTCCCCATAGAGTATAAAAGAGAATTAACTTGTACTTCACCACTCTCCTTGTCCAGCTTGGAAGCAATCCTGAAGCGTTGAAACTGCTGACGCCATGTGGGCCAAGCTGCAGGCTGAGAGAAATCAAAAGGCTCAGGTGGGGTAAACTCCAACATCGTCATTAATCAGGAAACAGAAGCGCAGGCAAGTACTTCTGACACCATGTCATGAGATGCAGGACACCGCATAGAAGGTACAACACTATTTTATTGCAGAGCATAGAAGTATACAGCTTGTACAACACATCTAACTTAGTAACTGCCACATAGACAATAACGGCCCTAAACCACGCCCCCATCCAGTGACGTCACTTCCCACTCTCATCACACTGTCTCTTTAAGATTTTGATACATAGAAGCCATAATGTTTTTATGGCTTGATTATAACTCCTAGTTCTAAAGCTTTTCTTTTTTCTTTTTTTTATTCCCTTGCATAGCTTAAATGAGAATGTGTTTTTTTTTTCTGTGAATTGTTCTGCTCACTTCTCAGTTATATAGCAGATGAAAAATAAACAGCCAGCACTCCCCCATAGGGTGAAAGATATGCATATAAGCATTGTGATGACTACAATAAAACTCCAAGTGCTCTATTGTTATGTTTTCTGCGGGTCATTCCGGTTTATGGATGATATGTAAAGTCGGAAAACCAAAAGAGAAAAAGAGACAGGAATATAAATGAGTTAACATTTGAGTGCATCTCTACAGGAATATTATTAAATCTGAAACATTTTCAAAAAGGCCTAATAAAATGTTACATGGTTTTAAAATAAATTTACATGACAATAATTTGCATAACGTTTGAGAAGAAAAGGGTGAGGGGATTTATGTTGTAAAATATAATTGACTAAATAAAGTTAAAGTGACATGGAAGTTAAAAGAAAAAAAAATACTTTTTTTACACTATTAATTACTGTTTGGTGTGTTTAAAAAAATTGGACATGATGACACAATAATAAATAAAGCTATTTTATTTCAAAATGAAATAAACTGTTTTGAAAAGAGCAGGTTTGAACCATGTTTTGCTTTTAGATATGCTCAATTATTTATCTTCGTCTTATACGCCTAGATTTAGAGTTTTGCGTTAGAAGGGGTGCGTTAGCTACGCGTGTTTTTTTTACCCCGCACCTTTTAAACAACGCTGGAATTGAGAGTTCTCTGAAGGGCTGCGTTAGGCTCCAAAAAGGGAGCGTAGAGCATAATTTACCGGCACTTCAACTCTCAATACCAGCGTTGCTTACGGACGCGGCCAGCTTCAAAAACGTGCTCGTGCACGATTCCCCATAGGAAACAATGGGGCAGTTTGAGCTGAAAAAAACACCTGCAAAAAAGCAGCGTTCAGCTCCTAACGCAGCCCCATTGTTTTCTATGGGGAAACACTTCCTAAGTCTGCACCTAACACCCTAACATGAACCCCGAGTCTAAACACCCCTAACCTTACACTTATTAACCCCTAATCTGCCGCCCCCGCTATCGCTGACCCCTGCATTACACTTTTAACCCCTAATCTGCCGCTCCGGACACCGCCGCAACCTACATTATACCTATGTACCCCTAATCTGCTGCCCCTAACATCGCCGACCCCCTATATTATATTTATTAACCCCTAATCTACCGCCCCAAACGTCGCCGCTACCTTACCTACACTTATTAACCGCTAATCTGCCGACCGGACCTCGCCACTGCTCTAATAAATGTATTAACCCCTAAAGCTAAGCAGCCGGATGGATGAATATAGAAGATGCTGCCTGGATTAACATGTCTACCGGTCTGGATGTCCTCTTCTTGCCAGATAGGATGAAGACTTCGGAGCCTCTTCTGGACGGATCGGTGATACCCGGCGTGGTGAAGATAAGGTAGGGAGATCTTCAGGGGCTTAGTGTTAGTTTTTTTAAGGGGGGTTTGGGTTATATTAGTGGTATGTGGGTGGTGGGTTATAATGTTGGGGGGGGTATGGTATGTTTTTTTAAATGCAAAAGACTTCTTTGGGGCATGCCCCGCAAAAGGCCCTTTTAAGGGCTGGTAAGGTAAAAGAGCTGATAACTTTTTATTTTAGAATAGGGTAGGGCATATTTTTATTTTGGGGGCTTTGTTATTTTTTTAGGGGGCTTAGAGTAGGTGTAATTAGTTTAAAATTCTTGTAATCTTTTTTTATTTTTTGTAATTTAGTGTTTGTTTTTTTTGTAATTTAGTGTTTGTTTGTTTTTGTAATTTAGTTTAGTTGATTTAATTGTAGATAATTGTAGGTAGTTTAGTTAATTAATTTATTGATAGTGTAACATAGTAACATAGTAGATAAGTTTGAAAAAAGACTGAAGTCCATCGAGTTCAACCTATACAAATAGTCTTGTCCCATTTAAAAAATATGTAGCCTGCTTATTTTTACTTCCAAAATGTAGAACCTTGCATTTTTCATTATTAAATCTCATTTTCCATTCACTTGCCCATAGTTCTAATTTTAGCAAATCCCTTTGTAAAGAGAATTCGTCCTGCTCTGACCTAATGACCTTACTTAACTTAGTATCATCTGCAAAAATAGAGATGTCGCTATTTAATCCTTGCTCCAAGTCATTTATAAAAATATTAAAAAGAACAGGGCCCAGTACTGATCCCTGGGGGACGCCACTGATTACCTTTGTCCAATCTGAGTATGATCCATTTACTACTCCTCGTTGCTCCCTATCTTTTATCCAGTTATTTATCCATGAGCTAACATTTTCAGCTATTCCCAGTCCCTTAATTTTGTTCATTAATCTCTCATGTGGCACTGTATCAAATGCCTTTGCAAAATCTAAGTATATCACATCAACTGATTCCCCTTTATCTATATTTTTACTTACTTCCTCGTAGAATCTAATTAGATTAGTTTGACATGATCTATTTCTTCTAAAGCCATGCTGATTAGAACTCATAATCTTGTTTACACGAATATGATCATCAATATAATCCCTTATAATCCCTTCAAATATCTTCCCCACTATTGATGTCAGACTAACTGGTCTATAGCTTCCTGGATCATCCCTGCTTCCCTTTTTGAAGAGTGGCACCACATCAGCTTTACGCCAATCCTGGGGTACCATGGCTGAGGATAATGAGTCTTGAAAAATTAAAGGTTTGTCTATAACAGTGCTAAGTTCCCTTAACACCCTTGTAGTGTTAGGTTTAATTGTAATTTAGGTTAGGATTTATTTTACAGGTAATTTTGTAATTATTTTAACTAGGTAGCTATTAAATAGTTAATAACTATTTAATAGCTATTGTACCTAGTTAAAATAAATACAAAGTTGCCTGTAAAATAAATATAAATCCTAAAATAGCTACAATATAATTATTAGTTATATTGTAGCTATATTAGGGTTTATTTTACAGGTAAGTATTTAGCTTTAAATAGGATTAATTTATTTAATAAGATTTATTTTATTTTGTTAGATTTAAATTATATTTAACTTAGGGGGTGTTAGGGTTAGGGTTAGGGTTAGATTTAGCTTTAGGGGTTAATACATTTATTAGATTAGCAGTGAGGTCCGGTTGGCAGATTAGGGGTTAATACTTGAAGTTAGGTGTCAGCGATGTTAGGGAGGGCAGATTAGGGGTTAATACTATTTATTATAGGGTTTTTGAGGCGGGAGTGAGGCGGTTTAGGGGTTAATACATTTATTATAGTGGCAGCGAGGTCCGGTCGGCAGATTAGGGGTTAATAAGTGTAGGTAAGGTAGCGGCGATGTTGGGGGGGGCAGATTAGGGGTTAATAAATATTATGTAGGAGTCGGCGATGTTAGGGGCAGCAGATTAGGGGTACATAGGGATAATGTAGGTGCGGCGGTGTGCAAAGATCCCATTGAAAAGATAGGATACGCAATTGACGTAAGGGGATCTGCGGTATGGAAAAGTCGCGGCTGGAAAGTGAGCGTTAGACCCTTTCCTGACTGACTCTAAATACCAGCGGGCGGCCAAAACCAGCGTTAGGACCCCCTACCGCTGGTTTGGACGGCTAACGCAGAACTCTAAATCTAGGCGATAGTCTTCCATAACTGATAAATGATAACCTGGGCCATTTATCTAACTTTTTTTCCAATAGTTTTTATTGAGGTAAAAAGAAAAATGTACAAGTATTGTACAACAAAATATTCCCACATATATATATATATATATATATATATATATATATATATACCAAAATCAAAAATTAACCGGCAAGAGTCCTATTAGCATTAAAAAACAAAGCTTTATTTTACCAAGTTAAAAATGGTCAGCTAGGAAAGTCTGACATGTTTCGGCAAAAGATGCCTTAATCATAGACATGACCTTAATTAAAAACTGCATAAATTTAAACGAAAGCCTTTGTTTCTATTGGTAGTGCATTGTGATCACATGTTAAGCTTCAGGTTACATTTAAAGGGATATTACATTTCAAATACAAAGTTAAGTACATAGTAGAATTATTTAGTTGGAGCGCTAAGTGACTAGTGGGTGAAATAACATTTAGTGCTAATATTACTAAGAACACATAAACCAAATGTACAAAGGATAAACATGAAGTTACATTAAGCCTTAATTATATACATGATATAGTGTCTATTCGCAATATTAAAAAAACATAATTTATGTAAGAATTTACCTGATAAATTCATTTCTTTCATATTGGCAAGAGTCCATGAGCTAGTGATGTATGGGATATACAATCCTACCAGGAGGGGCAAAGTTTCCCAAACCTCAAAATGCCTATAAATACACCCCTCACCACACCCACAATTCAGTTTAACGAATAGCCAAGTAGTAGGGTGATAAAGAAAGGAGTAAAAAGCATCAACAAAGGAATTTGGAAATAAGTGTGCTTTATACAAAAAATCATAACCACCATAAAAAAGGGTGGGCCTCATGGACTCTTGCCAATATGAAAGAAATGAATTTATCAGGTAAATTCTTATATAAAATGTTTTCTTTCATGTAATTGGCAAGAGTCCATGAGCTAGTGACGTATGGGATATCAATACCCAAGATGTGTAACTCCACGCAAGAGTCACTAGAGAGGGAGGGATAAAATAAAAAACAGCAATTTTCCGCTGAAAAAATAATCCACAACCCAAATTATAAGTTGCCGCTTTGCAAATCTGATCAACTGAAGCTTCATTCTTAAAAGCCCACGAAGTGGAGACTGATCTAGTAGAATGAGCTGTAATTCTCTGAGGTGGGGCCTGACCCGACTCCAAATAAGCTTGATGAATCAAAAGCTTTAACCAAGAAGCCAAGTAAATAGCAGAAGCCTTCTGACCTTTCCTAGGACCAGAAAATATAACAAATAGACTAGAAGTCTTCCTGAAATCTTTAGTAGCTTCAACATAATATTTCAAAGCTCTCACCACATCCAAAGAATGTAAGGATCTTTCCAAAGAATTCTAAAGGATTAGGACACAAGGAAGGGACAACAATTTCTCTACTAATGTTGTTAGAATTCTCAACCTTAGGTAAAAATTTAAATGAAGTCTGTAAAACCGCCTTATCCTGATGAAAAATCAAGAAAAGAAAGAGCAGATAGCTCAGAAACTCTTCTAGCAGAAGAGATAGCCAAAAGGAACAACACTTTCCAAGAAAGAAGTTTAATGTCCAAAGAATGCATAGGCTCAAATGGAGGAGCCTGTAACGCCTTCAAAACCAAATTCAGACTCCAAGGAGGAGAAATTGATTTAATGACGGGCTTAACACAAACTTAAGCCTGAACAAAACAGTGAATATCAGGAAGTTTAGCAATCTTTCTGTGAAATAAAACAGAAAGAGCAGAGATTTGTCCCTTCAAGGAACTTGCAGACAAACCCTTATCCAAACCATCCTGAAGAAACTATAAAATTCTAGGGATTCTAAAAGAATGCCAAAAGAATTTATGAGAAGAACACCATGAAATGTAGGTCTTCCAAACTCGATAATAAATCTTTCTAGAGACAGATTTACGAGCTTGTAACATAGCATTAATCACTGAGTCAGAGAAACCTCTATGACTTAGCACTATACCTTCAAATTTAATTATTTGAGATCCTGATGGAAAACTGGACCTTGAGACAGTAGGTCCAGCCTTAACGGAAGTGGCCAAGGTTGGCAACTGGACATCCGAACAAGATCCGCATACCAAAACCTGTGTGGCCATGCTGGAGCCACCAGCAACACAAACGATTGTTCCATGATGATTTTGGAGATCACTCTTGGAAGAAGAACTAGAGGCGGGAAAATGTAAGCAGGATGATAACACCAAGGAAGTGTCAGTGCATCCACTGCTTCCGCCTGAACATCCCTGGACCTGGACAGGTATCTGGGAAGTTTTTTGTTTAGATGAGAGACCATCAGATCTATCTCTGGAAGACCCCACATCTGAACAATCTGAGAAAACACATCTGGAAGGAGGGACCACTCCCCTGGATGTAAAGTCTGACGGCTGAGATAATCCGCCTCCCAATTGTCTACACCTGGGTTATGCACCGCAGAGATTAGACAGGAGCTGGATTCCACTCAAGCAAGTATCCGAGATACTTCTTTCATAGCTTGGGGACTGTGAGCCCCACCCTGATGATTGACATATGCCACAGTTGTGATATTGTCTGTCTGAAAGCAAATGAACGGTTCTCTCTTCATTAGAGGCCAAAACTGAAGAGCTCTGAGAATTGCACGGAGTTCTAAAATATTGATTGGTAATCTCACCTCTTGAGATTTCCAAACCCCTTGCACTGTCAGAGATCCCCAAACAGCTCCCCAACCCGGAAAGACTTGCATCTGTAGTGATCACAGTCCAGGTTGGCCGAACAAAGGAAGCCCCTTGAACTAAACACTGGTGATTTAACCACCACGTCAGAGAGTGTCGAACATTGGGATTTAAGGATATTAATTGTGATATCTTTGTATAATCCCTGCACCATTAATTAAGCATACAAAGCTGGAGCGGTCTCATGTGAAATTGAGCAAAAGGAATCGCGTCCGATGCTGCAGTTATGAGGCCTAAAACTTCCATGCACATAGCCACTGAAGGGAATGACTGAGACTGAAGGTGCCGACAGGCTGAAACCAATTTCAAATGTCTCTTGTCTGTTAGAGACAGAGTCATGGACACTGAATCTATCTGGAAGCCTAAAAAGGTGACCCTTGTCTGAGTAATCAAGAAACTTTTTGGTAAATTGATCCTCCAACCATGTCTTTGAAGAAACAACACTAGTTGATTCATGTGAGATTCTGCAGAACGTAAAGACTGAGCTAGTACCAAGATATCGTCCAAATAAGGAAACACTGCAATACCCTGCTCTCTGATTACAGAGAGTATGGCACCTAGAACCTTTGAAAAGATTCTTGGAGCTGTTGCTAAGCCAAATGGAAGAGCAACAAATTGGTAATGCTTGTCTAGAAAAGAAAATCTCAGGAACTGCTAATGTTCTGGATGAATCGGAATATGAAGGTATGCATCCTGAAAGTCTATTGTAGACATATAATGTCCTTGCTGGACAAAAGGCAGAATAGTCCTTATAGTCACCATCTTGAAAGTTGGTACTTTTACATAACAATTCAAAATTTTCAGATCCAGAACGGGTCTGAATTAATTTTCCTTCTTTGGGACAATGAATAGATTTGAATAAAACCCCAGACCTTGTTCCTGAAAAGGAACTGGCATGATTACCCTTGAAGACTCCAGGTCTGAAACACACTTCAGGAAAGCCTGAGCTTTTACTGGATTTGCTGGGATACGTGAGAGAAAAAAAATCTTCTCACAGGAGGTCTTATTCTGAATCCTATTCGATACCCTTGAGAGACAATGCTCTGAATCCATTGATTTTGGATGGAATTTATCCAAATATCCTTGAAAAACCCTAATCTGCCCCTTACCAGCTGAGCTGGAATGAGGGCCGCACCTTGATGCGGACTTAGGGGCTGACTTTGGTTTTTTAAAAGGCTTGGATTTATTCCAATTTGAGGAAGGCTTCCAAATGGAAACAGATTCCTTGGGGGAAGGATTAGATTGTTGTTCCTTATTTTGATGAAAGGAACGAAAATGGTTAGAAGCCTTATCCTGAGGCAGAAAAAATCCCTTTCCCCCAGTAACAGTTGAAATAATAGAATCCAACTGAGAACCAAATAAATTATTACCTTGGAAAGAAAGAGATAATAATCTAGACTTAGATGTCATATCAGCATTCCAAGATTTAAGCCACAAAGCTCTTCTAGCTAAAATAGCTAAAGACATGGGTCTAACATCAATTTTGATAATATCAAAAATAGCATCACAAATAAAATGATTAGCATTTTGCAGTAAGCGAACAATGCTAGCTATTTCAGAATCCAATTCTTGTTGCGCTAAATTCTCCAACCAAAAAGTCGATGCAGAACTTTGGGGATCTTTTCCCAAAACTCTATAGAAATTGCTGGTAAAGGATACAATTTTTTAAACCTTGAAGAAGGAATAAAAGGAGTACCTGGCTTATTCTATTCCTTTGAAATCTTATCCGAAATAGAATCAGGAATAGGAAAAACCTCTGGAGTAACCATAGGAGGTTTAAAAAACAGCATTTAAACGTTTACTAGTCTTAACGTCAAGAGGACTGGCTTCCTCAATATCCAAAGTAATTAACACTTCTTTTAACAAAGAACGAATATACTCTGTTTTAAATAAGTAAGTAGATTTGTCAGTGTCAATATCTGAGGAAGGATCTTCTGAATCAGATAGATCCTCATCAGAGGAGGATAAATCATTATGTTGTCGGTCATTTGAAATTTCATCAACTTTATGAGAAGTTTTAAAAGACCTTTTACGTTTATTAGAAGGCGAAAATGCAGACAAAGCCTTCTGAATAGAATCAGTAACAAATTCTTTAAAATTCATAGGTATATCATGTACATTAGAAGTTGAAGGAATTGCAACTGGCAAAGTATTATTAATGATGGACACATTATCTGCATGTAAAAGTTTATCATGACAACTATTACAAATGACATTTGGAGATATAATTTCCACAATCTTACAACAAATGCACTTAGCTTTGGTAGAACCGATGTCAGGCAGCAAAGTTCCAACAGATACTTCTGAGACAGGATCAGATTGAGACATCTTGCAAAATGTAAAAGAAAAAACAACATATAAAGCAAAATTATCAATTTCCTTATATGACAGTTTCAGGAATGGGACAAAAAATGCAAATAGCATAGCCCTCTGACATAGAAAAAGGCAAGAGGCAAATAGCAA
This sequence comes from Bombina bombina, assembly GCF_027579735.1. Lineage (NCBI taxonomy): Eukaryota > Metazoa > Chordata > Amphibia > Anura > Bombinatoridae > Bombina > Bombina bombina. Next base: position 821,249,546 of record NC_069499.1, on the reverse strand, counting down.
TGGGGTAATAAATTAATGAAAAATTTGGCGTCAAGTATGACGCACAACGTAACTGAAATTTTTTTGGCGCCAACATCCGGAAATGACACACTTGCGTCACTAACGACGCAACCCTGTGTAACTCAGCGTCAACTACGACGCCGGAAATTATGAACTTGCGTCAACGGACGTACTTTCGCGTCAAAAAATTCTCGCACCAAGAATGACGCAATAAAGTCTAGCATTTGGCGTACCCGCGGGCCTAGTACTGCCCGCAATTTGAAAGAAAAATGTAGTCAATCTGAAAAAAGACTAAACCCCAGGTAAAAAATTTTTTTCTTAATATGTTTATTTTCCTCAAATATGAAACTGACAGTCTGCACTAGGAAATACATGAACCTGACTCATGGCAAATATAAGTACAATACATATATTTAGAACTTTATATAAATGCATAAAGTGCCAAAACAAAGCTGGGGTGTCTTAAGTAATAAAAAACATACTTACCGAAAGACACCCATCCACATATAGCAGATAGCCAAGTCAGTACTGAAACAGTTATCAGTAGAGGTAATGGTATATGAGAGAATATCGTCGATCTGAAAAGGGAGGTAGGAGAAAAATCTCTACGACCGATAACAGAGAACCTATGAAATAGATCTCCCGTGAGGAAAACCATTGCATTCAATAGGTGATACTCCCTTCACATCCCTCTGACATTCGCTGTACTCTGAGAGGAATCGGGCTTCAAAATGCTGAGAAGCGCATGTCAAAGTAGAAATCTTAGCACAAACTTATTTCACCACCTCCATAGGAGGCAACCACTGTTCCCTCTAAGGTGCGCGGCAGTGCGGCCGCGCACCTTCCCTCCCTGTGTAGCGCAGGCAGTACTTCAGGCCGCGCAAAACAGGAGAATGTGGAAAGTTATTTATTAATTGGAGAAAGCAAAGCAGTCATTTATAAAAAATTTAGTTTTTTTTTAACATTTTATCAGTGGCGGAACTTCCAGGATCCAAAAGGTCGCATAAAACATTTGCGGCCACCAGACCCTGGAGATCCGCCACTTTAGGACTCCCAGCAGGCTGCCAGCACTGCAGCACCATTTTCCTCTTAGGTGCCACAGTACTGTGCCAGCAGACAGTGCCAGTTAAGCTCCTCCTCCATCCGGTCCCTCCTCCATCCGGTCCCTAACATGCTCACAGTGCTCACCCACCACTTATCCCTCTAGCCTAGTCTCTTCCATCCCGGCCGGCATTGCACAGCGCATACGTCACGTGACAGAGCAGACAGTGTGTTCAAGTTCAGGCAGGCCAGCAGTCAAGTTGGGGACTAAGTTCAAGACAGAGCTTGCTGTGTGTCACCCCGATCTGGCGCCGCACTCCTCATATGCTCAATCCTTCCTTGGCGGCGGCGGGCACTCTCTAGCTGTCTCCTCAGACTGTGAGTACCGCAGGTTGTTAGGGAACTGAACTGGCCTGGCTGCATGTGTCCCGACTCCCATATGATTTATCCCTGGACCCTAATTAACTGTATTATATATAGTATACATTTAATTTCAGATATCACACTGCCATGTACAACAGAGAACAGTAAAATTATAATGTGTGCACATTATCACTACAATTAGTCCCCAACTTGACTGCTATAAATAAATCACAATAAAAATGATAAAAAGTCAACTGTATATATAAGAATAAATATACATTTAAAAAAAAATAATCTTGTGTTAATAATCATTTGATATTAAAACTTTTATGGGTTAATATGTTGCAAATGATTAACCCATAAAAAGTTTTAATATCTAATGATTATTTACACAATATTTTTTTTTCTAATATGTATTGTATATATTCTTATATATACAGTTGGCTCTTTATCATTTACAGTATATTGTGATTTATTTATATAATTATACTATAAATTGTAGTGATAATGTGCACACATTATAATTTTACTGTTCTTTGTTGTACATGGCAGTGCAAATAAAGTTTATTTTGTCAACCATCTTTTTTTTCTGTGAGCATTTCCCATTAGGAAAACCTAACCTATGTTGGTATTTTCTCTTTCTAAGAGGATTTTTTTTTTCAAAAACCTTCCATTAGATTAATAAAGGTTTTAAAAAACGTGAGAGGTTCAAGATCCTATACTTAAATGTTAGTTGATGCTTACAATATATGTTGTACTGTGTATAAAGCTTTTTATCAAATTCTGCTTTCTTCTCTGTGCATGTGCCCCTTGCTTCTTTTACTAATGATTTAGGCCTAGATTTGGAGTTCGGCGGTAAAAGGGCTGTTAACGCTCCGCAGGCTTTTTTCTGGCCGCACCATAAATTTAACTCTGGTATCGAGAGTTTAAACAAATGCTGCGTTAGGCTCCAAAAAGGAGCGTAGAGCATTTTTACCGCAAATGCAACTCTCGATACCAGAGTTGCTTACGGACGCGGCCGGCCTCAAAAACGTGCTCGTGCACATTTCTCCCATAGGAAACAATGGGGCTGTTTGAGCTGAAAAACACCTGCAAAAAAGCAGCGTTCAGCTCCTAACGCAGCCCCATTGTTTCCTATGGGGAAACACTTCCTACGTCTGCACCTAACACCCTAACATGTACCCCGAGTCTAAACACCCCTAGCCTTACACTTATTAACCCCTAATCTGCCGCCCCCGCTATCGCTGACCCCTGCATATTATTTTTAACCCCTAATCTGCCGCTCCGTAAACCGCCGCAACCTACGTTATCCCTATGTACCCCTAATCTGCTGCCCTAACATCGCCGACCCCTATATTATATTTATTAACCCCTAATCTGCCCCCCTCAACGTCGCCGACACCTGCCTACACTTATTAACTCCTAATCTGCCGAGCGGACCTGAGCGCTACTATAATAAAGTTATTAACCCCTAATCCGCCTCACTAACCCTATCATAAATAGTATTAACCCCTAATCTGCCCTCCCTAACATCGCCGACACCTAACATCAATTATTAACCCCTAATCTGACGACCGGAGCTCACCGCTATTCTAATAAATGTATTAACCCCTAAAGCTAAGTCTAACCCTAACACTAACACCCCCCTAAGTTAAATATAATTTACATCTAACGAAATTAATTAACTCTTAAAGATTGAGCTCGCATTCTATTGGCTGATCGGAACAGCCAATAGAATGCGAGCTCAATCTGATTGGCTGATTGGATCAGCCAATCGGATTGAACTTGATTCTGATTGGCTGATTCCATCAGCCAATCAGAAAATTCCTACCTTAATTCCGATTGGCTGATAGAATCCTATCAGCCAATCGGAATTCGAGGGACGCCATCTTGGATGACGTCCCTTAAAGGAACCGTCATTCGTCGGGAGACAACGGAAGAAGAGGATGGATCCGCGTCGCCTGCTTCAAGATGGACCCGCTCCGCACCGGATGGAAGAAGATTGAAGATGCCGCTTGGAGAAGATGTTTGCCGGTCCGGATGTCCTCTTCTTGCCGGATAGGAGGAAGACTTTGGAGCCTCTTCTGGACCTCTTCAGCACCGGATGATGGATCGCCAACCCCCGCTTGGGTTGGATGAAGATGTTGGAGCCAGGACGGATCGGTGAACCTGGTATGGTGAAGACAAGGTAGGAAGATCTTCAGGGGCTTAGTGTTAGGTTTATTTAAGGGGGGTTTGGGTTAGATTAGGGGTATGTGGGTGGTGGGTTGTAATGTTGGGGGGGGGTATTGTATTTATTCTTTTACAGGCAAAAGAGCTGAAATTCTTGGGGCATGCCCCGCAAAGGGCCCTGTTCAGGGCTGGTAAGGTAAAAGAGCTTGTAACTTTTTTAATTTAGAATAGGGTAGGGAATTTTTTATTTTGGGGGGCTTTGTTATTTTATTAGGGGGCTTAGAGTAGGTGTAATTAGTTTAAAATTGTTGTAATATTTTTCTTATGTTTGTAAATATTTTATTATTTTTTGTAACTTAGTTCTTTTTTATTTTTTGTACTTTAGTTAGTTTATTTAATTGTATTTATTTGTAGCAATTGTGTTTAATTAATGTATTGATAGTGTAGTGTTAGGTTAATTGTAGGTAATTGTAGGTAGTTTATTTAATTATTTTATTGATAGGGTAGTGTTAGGTTTAATTATATCTTAGGTTAGGATTTATTTTACAGGTAAATTTGTTATTATTTTAACTAGGTAGCTATTAAATAGTTCTTAACTATTTAATAGCTATTGTACCTAGTTAAAATAAATACCAAGTTGCCTGTAAAATAAATATTAATCCTAAAATAGCTATAATATAATTATAATTTATATTGTAGCTATATTATGGTTTATTTTACAGGTAAGTATTTAGCTTTAAATAGGAATCATTTATTTAATAAGAGTTAATTAATTTCGTTAGATGTAAATTATATTTAACTTAGGGGGGTGTTAGTGTTAGGGTTAGACTTAGCTTTAGGGGTTAATACATTTATTAGAATAGCGGTGAGCTCCGGTCGTCAGATTAGGGGTTAATAATTGATGTTAGGTGTCGGCGATGTTAGGGAGGGCAGATTAGGGGTTAATACTATTTATGATAGGGTTAGTGAGGCGGGTTAGGGGTTAATACATTTATTATAGTAGCGCTCAGGTCCGCTCGGCAGATTAGGGGTTAATAAGTGTAGGCAGGTGTCGGCGATGTTTAGGGGGGCAGATTAGGGGTTAATAAATATAATATAGGGGTCGGCGGTGTTAAGGGTAGCAGATTAGGGGTACATAGGGATAACGTAGGTGGCGGCGCTTTGCGGTCGGAAGATTAGGGGTTAATTATTTTAAGTAGCTGGCGGCGACGTTGTGGGGGGCAGGTTAGGGGTTAATAAATGTAATACAGGGGTCGGCGGGGTTAGGGGCAGCAGATTAGGGGTACATAAGTATAACGTAGGTGGCGGTCGGCAGATTAGGGGTTAAAAATTTAAATCGAGTGGCGGCGATGTGGGGGGAGCTCGGTTTAGGGGTACATAGGTAGTTTATGGGTGTTAGTGTACTTTAGGGTACAGTAGTTAAGAGCTTTATGAACCGGCGTTAGCCAGAAAGCTCTTAACTCCTGCTATTTTCAGGCGGCTGGAATCTTGTCGTTAGAGCTCTAACGCTCACTTCAGAAACGACTCTAAATACCAGCGTTAGAAAGATCCCATTGAAAAGATAGGATACGCAATTGACGTAAGGGGATCTGCGGTATGGAAAAGTCGCGGCTGAAAAGTGAGCGTTAGACCCTTTAATCACTGACTCCAAATACCAGCGGGCGGCCAAAACCAGCGTTAGGAGCCTCTAACGCTGGTTTTGACGGCTACCGCCGAACTCCAAATCTAGGCCTTAGAGAGGTGATGGGAGCAATAACTTATAAAGGAACAAATTACAAACTACAATACAATCTGAATATATATATATTGTGTGTATACACAGTACAACATATATTGTAAGCATCAACTAACATTTAAGTATAGGATCTTGAACTTCTCACGTTTTCGAAAAACTTTATTAATCTAATGGAAGGTTTTTGAAAAAAAAAAATCCTCTTAGAAAGAGAAAATACCAACATAGGTTAGGTTTTCCTAATGGGAAATGCTCACAGAAAAAAGATGGTTGACAAAATAAACTTTATTTGCAGATATCACACTGCCATGTACAGGAACAACAGAGAACAGTAAAATTATAATGTGTGCACATTATCACTACAATTTATAGTATATATCCCTGCAATGATCTATAAGAAAACTAATACATAAAACATATAATGTAGGTATACAATTTTCTTAAATTTTTTAGCACATCTTTGTAACATTTTCTAAAAAACAGCAATGATATGGGGTGGGGGGTGGGGGGGGGGCGCAAAATTTATCCTCGCCTGTGTGGCCAAAAATCCTAGCACCGGCCCTGAGAGGACGAAGTGCAGCCCTCCTGCCCCATACAGCAGACACACACTAGAAACAGCCGAGTAGCTGAGGGCTGGAGATCTTCCTCACATGCCGTAAGTTTCACAGTTTGTGTGACAGCTGAAAGTTAAAGGTGAAGCATAAATCCACACATTCGGAGCTAGAAAAAAGTGCACAATGCTCATAAAACGTATTATAGCAACAGCAGAAACTTTTTTTTCCCTCTTTTTCCAATACAGGATTCTTTGAAACAAAAAGCAAACCTAAAACAAAGCATGCAGGTCACTATTTAACCCCTTGGCTACCAGAGAGGATTGCAGTGTATTCCTTTACAATGCACTGTAGCCTTTTTGGCAGGCATGGGGTTAAATTATGCTCACAATCTGGTCTAGGCATCTGAGGAGGCTATGCAGGAGACTGAAGCTTCTCTGTGTCTGATATACAGTTTGAACAATAATATCTGTAGTTTGTGTAATGATATTGCTTTTACATGAGGCTCTATTTAATCAGTATTGCTTAGCTATGCGTGTGTATATATATATATATTGTGTGTGTGTGTATATGTATGCATGTGTGTATATATATATATATATATACACAACACATAGAAACACCCAGCACTCACCAGCTAGCTCACAGCTAAGATAAAATCACAACTGCAAAGGTTAGTCACCGCATCTGGCCAAATGGTAAAGCTCAGGCACCACGTCAAGGTCCTTTCCATTGCCTGAGTCCCTAACACAGCCACACCATCATGCGAGCTCACAAAGCCAAACAAACTGAGAACAAAGAAGGGGTGCACAGGTGGCTGTAATCACCCATAGAAAATACAAAACATGGAAGGGAACTGCACTCCAAGACCGGATCAGGTACACATCCTGTGACTCAGCAAAATCCAGCCCTGGGTGCTAAATAGCACTCCAAAAAAGCTGTGATGTCACCAGAGCCACAGGCTGGGTGTTTCTATGTGTTGTATTACTTTTTATTTGTAATCTCCCTTGTTTCTTGTACCCATTCCAGACTGGGGTTAACTGCCTGTGGCTGTTGCTGAGTCACAGGATGTGTACCTGATCCGGTCTTGGAGTGCAGTTCCCTTCCATGTTTTGTATTTTCTATGGGTGATTACAGCCACCTGTGCACCCCTTCTTTGTTCTCAGTTTGTTTGGCTTTGTGAGCTCGCATGATGGTGTGGCTGTTTTAGGGACTCGGGCAATGGAAAGGACCTTGATGTGGTGCCTGAGCTTTCCCATTTGGCCAGATGCGGTGACTAACCTTTCCAGTTGTGATTTTATCTTAGTTTTGAGCTAGCTGGTGAGTGCTGGGTGTTTCTATGTGTTGTATTACTTTTTATTTGTAATCTCCCTTGTTTCTTGCACCCATTCCGGACTGGGGTTAACTGCCTGTGGCTCTGGTGACATCACAGCTTTTTTGGAGTGCTATTTAGCACCCAGGGCTGGATGTTGCTGAGTCACAGGATGTGTACCTGATCCGGTCTTGGAGTGCAGTTCCCTTCCATGTTTTGTGTATATATATGTATATATATATATATATATATATATATACATATACATATATATATATATATACACACACAAAATATACATACACACACACATATACATATATATATATATATGTATATGTGTGTGTGTATGTATATTTTGTGTGTGTGTGTATATATATATATATATATATGTATCTATGTATGTATGTGTATGTGTATATGTATATATATATATATATATATATATATATATATATATACATATATATACATACATACATACATACATATACACATACATACATACATATACATACACGTGCGTGAGTGTGTGTCTATGCTCAATGCCGCACACAAGCGGTATCAAGCCCGCACAAAAAAAAATGTTTTGCACACAATGAAAAAAAATTAGAGGGAACATTGGAGGCAACGTTTGTAAAACTGAATTGTGGGTGTGGTGAGGGCTGTATTTATAGGCATTTTGAAGTTTGGGAAACTTTGCCCCTCCTGATAGGATTGTATATCACATAGGGCACTAGCTCATGGACTCTTGCCAATTACATGAAAGAAATAAACCATTAAATGGAAATACATTCACATATGTCTGATTTTCACTAAATATAATTAATCACAACCATTGCACAGCGCTGCCATATAATATTCTATTGTGTATAAATCACTTATCATGGAGGAATAGATCAATTTCTATGATGTTTGAAAATATCCCTAGACTAAATTGTCAATTTATAGTAATCTATTTGGATACAATATTAGCTAATCAGTGTATTTATTATATATTAATGGAAACATCTAGAAACATTTTCTACAACCATAAAGGTAAATGTATTTTCAGAGTAAATTAGACCCAGATTAAGTGTGTATGGAATACAAAAATGTGATATAAGTAGAGTATAGGGATATTTAAATATGCCTGACATGATGTAAGAAAAAAACCATGAATACTCGGTAAATAAATTGTGTCATTTATCTCAACCTAATGAGTACTTGATCTAAGGCAATGTATAAAAATAAGCAATGAGGATTAAACAATTATTTGGTTTGAAAGGATCTTATTTGAATATATAAACTATTCCCAATAGTTGATAATATCAAAAACAGAGTTATAGCCAATTGGTATGCGTGTATTTAGTGTGAATATCCAAAATGCTTCTCTTTTGTGTAGCAATTTTATTATATCACCCCCTTATGAGGAAAGGTTTGTTTCTTCTATTACCATCCATCTCAAGGTGTCATTTTTGCTACTATGTTTGGTAATAAAATGAGTAGCTAATTCAGATGATTTATGGGACCTATTTATATCCGACAGATGCTGTTGTATCCTTTCTCTCACCTCTCTTGTAGTACACCCCACATACTGCCTGGTATTGCAAGTACACCATATAAGATAAACCACATTTTTGCTTCTGCAGTTGACATAGTCCCTGACTGTATATCTTTTACTTCTTTCAGAGTTCTCAAAGTAATCAGACCTTGTACTGAAGCTACAGGGTATGCATGGGCCACAGCTACACTTGTGTATGCCCTTGGTATTTAGCCACGTTCCCTCTCTCTGGTTTGAACTTATTTCACTAGGAGAAAGTATGTTCACTAGTGTGATACCCCTTCTATATGAGTAACGGCATCCCTGTTGGATGACTTTCTGTAATCTGTCATCAGCTGACAACATGGGAATGTGCTTGCTTAAAATTTTGCACACATCCTCATAATCAGAGGAGTATTGTGTAACAAAAGTAATTGGTTGGTCTCTGCTATCATGTCCTGACTGTCTCTTTCTCTTATTCTTACTTTGTTTGCTTTTATCTATAAGTAAAGAAGATCTCTCTAGCATCTACTTCTGCCCTAGCCTTTAAGATTACTGTTTGAGTATATCCCGTTGCTACTAGTCTATGTCTGAGTTCAATGGCTTGTCTGTTGTAATCATCATCATTAAAACAGTTTATTTTGGTTCTTATGAACTGGCCTTTTGCTATTGAGTATGGTACCATTTTGGGGTGATTGCTGTTCCCATGAAGAACCGTGTTGCCTGAAATGGGTTTTCGGTACATTGTTGACTCAATGCGTCCACTAGACATAATAGCTTTGAGAGTAACATCTAAATAGTTAATAGTGTTGGGATGGAACTCATAGGTGAATTTAAGACCCCAGGGATTATTATTGAGACCTGATATGAAGTCCCCAATTTCTTTTGGGTCTCCGGTCCAAATAAAAATTAGAACATCAATAAAGTGATAAAAAAGGGCTATATCATTGCCAAAATGGTTATTAACACCATATACATAGGCACTTTCCCACATGCCTATGACCAAATTTGCATATGAGGGGGCAAATTTTGCCCCCATTGCAGTGCCCCATGTCTGTAGGTAGTAGCCCTCATTGAACCTAAAGAAATTATGTGTCAATAGAAAATGGGTTACTTCAAGTATGTAATTGACAAACTCTTTACTAAAAGTTGTTTCTGTGTTTAGGTACAATTTTATGGCTTCCATTCCCATGTAATGTGGTATAGAAGAGTACAATGAAACTGCGTCTATAGTAAGCCACTCATAATGATCTTTCCATTCTATGTGTTCTAATCTCTGGAGTAAATGTTTTGTGTACCTTAGATAACTGTTAAGCTTTTCCACTAATGGTTGCAGAATACTGTCAAGCCATTGTGAAAGGGGTTCACACAGAGAACCAATTCCCGACACTATTGGTCTACCCTGTACTTGTTCAATAGACTTATGAACTTTAGGTAGAATATGAATTATTGGAATAATAGGCCTTTCTACGTAAAGATAATTAAATGTTTCTTTATCTAGATGTCCTAGATGTAAACCATCATCAAGTAGTGAATGTAATTATTTTTGGAATGTTAGCATGGGGTTATAAGTTAGTGCTCTATAGTCCTCTGAGTTAGTAATTTGTCTCATGACTTCCTCGACATAAGATAACTTATCCCATAGGGCAACACTTCCCCCTTGTCCGCAGATTTGATTATTAACTCTTTATTGTTTTTCAATCTCTCTACTGACTCTCTCTCTTCCTTTGTCAGGTTAGAATAACTTTGTCTCGTTTGTTTCGATAAACTGATCAGGTCAGCCTCAACTCTTTTTTGAAAATTGACTAGAATGTCACCTCTTTCCTGAACAGGATAAAAAATGGACTTAGGTTTAAATCCTGTATGTGAGTTGATGGTGACCTGGTCAGTATAATTTTTCATCTTTTAAAGATCTTTGGTTAGTCAGATCTCTTTGTTCATCAAAGTTAAAATGTAATATGCCTGCCTATATATCTTGTTGCTCTTGGGGGGATCATGTGTATCTACTCTAAATTCATTGGGCTGTGGTGGGTAATATTTTTTCAATGTAAATAATCTTATCATTCTGTTGATGTCCACTAAGGTCTGAAAAAGATTAAATCTGGATGTGGGAGCAAAACCAAGCCCATAACTCAGAGCTTTAAGTTCTGCATCACTTGGAGTATAGCTACTTAAATTGACTACATTATAATGACTTTTATTTGCATCTAAAGTTGGTATTTGCTCTGTTTCTTTCCCTGTCTTTGTGGATAACGTGTCTGTTTTATCCTTGGAATTGTCCCTCCCTGAGATCCTCTTCTTCCTCCTCCTGCAGAGTTTTCTGGGGGGATCTGAAAAAAACTTTTCAATTTCATTTCTCTCTCTGTCAATACTATCATGATTGTCATTTATAGTCATGTTGTGTTTTAGATTTGTACTAGTTGTAGCACTATTAATATTAGTATTATATTTTGTAACATTTTTATCAAAAACAACATTTTTCTTAGTATAGGGAGGATTAGATTTTAAAATAGGTTTAGAGACTGGTATAGATTGTGTAGTCAGTTAAGTAATTAATTGTTCACCATCTGAGCTTGATGGGCTAGGTTTGGGTTAATACAGGTGCTAAACACTTGTAAAAAGCTGAACAATAGTGCTAGATAGTGGTCAGTCAAAAAAGTGTGTGAGCACAATGCTGAGTATCCCAAACTTCAGATTCCTCGTTCTGATCCAATCACTTGTAATAAATAAAAAAATGGATGGGTACTTGTAATCAGTTCTGAACACAACCAATTAATCAGTCAGTTTATAGTGGTGGGCAGGAGGAAAATATATATATATATATATATATATATCTTAGTCAATTTAGTTAGTACAAACAGTCTTATGGTGCCTGTAATAGCCTTGATCACAATTGCTGCTGTAATAGAAAAAGTATTGCAAACGTATTCACACATCAGCCTGCCCTATTCAGGGCCCTACCTTTCAACTGTGGGGTATACCATGTATGTGCCTTGGTTCAAGAGCGGAGCTGACTATGCTCCCTGTTCAGATTTTTACAAGCGTTTAGCACCTGTATTAACCCCAACCTAGCCGATATTTATACAAAGGTTTTTTTTTGTTTTTTTTTTGGAAGGGATTACATTTTGACTTTCTTCTCTTTAATCTTTTTTTGAAAGATATATTTTTTTTTTTCTACTGGGATTATAAGATTTCAATTTTTATATCATGGATACAGAACCGACTGAAACTATAATGGACTTCTATTCCCTTTTTTCTATTGCTGATTTAAACGAGCTAGAGCAAGATTTTGAGAATATATTCAAAGAACAAGGGACTGTTAACCCCTTAGGAGACAACTTTCAAAAAATGGAAAATCTCATGAAAAAAAAGAGACTAAACTTAAGTGGGACAAGTGGACTTTAGAAAGATATATATCATTGCAGATTGTCCCTAGAGGGCTTTGCATAAGGAAATGTCCCACTTTCATGACAGAGGACCAACTATTTATTGAAAATTTGAATAATTCTTTAACTACATGTTCATTTGCACTTATGAAACTTATCATAGAGTTTAAAGATAATCAATTGGTGGAAGTAAGAGAACAGATAGAAACATTGCAAAGAGATTTAGATTTGTTTAAATTAGAACTTAAATGCAAAGAATTTGATGTTCTGCTGAAGAATACAATTGCAGCTTTGAAAAAAGAGCTTATACGGGGGAAGCACGAAAAGTTTATAAGGGACCAAAATGATTTTAGCATGGGTCGAGTATATATTTGGCAGAAAAGAAACAGAAATAGATCTAGAAACAGAAATAGAAAAAGGTTTATTAAAAGGAAAGAAGCGACTGATACTGATTCAGGGGGCAATTCAAGCTCAGATGGTGAACAATTAATTACTGAACTGACTACACAATCTATACCAGTCTCTAAACCTATTTTAAAATCTAATCCTCCCTATACTAAAAAAAATGTTGTTTTTGATAAAAATGTTACAAAATATAATAATAGTACAAATCTAAAACACAACATGACTATAAAAGACAATCATGATAGTATTGACAGAGAGAGAAATGAAATTGAAACGATTTTTCAGATCCCCCCAGAAAACTCTGCAGGAGGAGGAGGAAGAGGATCTCAGGGAGGGGCAATTCCAAGGATACAACAGACACGTTATCCACAAAGACAGGGAAAGAAACAGAGCAAATACCAACTTTAGATGCAAATAAAAGTCATTATAATGTAGTCAATTTAAGTAGCTATACTCCAAGTGATGCAGAACTTTAAGTTCTGAGTTATGGGCTTGGTTTTGTTCCCACATCCAGATTTAATCTTTTTCAGACCTTAGTGGACGTCAACAGAATGATAAGATTATTTACATTGAAAAAACATTACCCACCACAGCCCTAAGAATTTAGAGTAGATACACATGATCCCCCCCAAGAGCAACAAGATATATATGCAGGTATATTACATTTTAACTTTGATGAACAAAGAGATTTGACTAACCTAAGATCTTTAGAGTTGGAAAATTATACTGACCAGGTCACCATCAACTCACATACAGGATTTAAACCTTAGTCCATTTTTTATCCTGTTCAGCAAAGAGGTGACATTCTAGTCAATTTTCAAAAAAGAGTTGAGGCTGACCTGATCAATTTATCCAAACAAACGAGACAAAGTTATTCTAACCTGACAAAGGAAGAGAGAGAGTCAGTAGAGAGATTGAAAAACAATAAAGAGTTAATAATCAAATCTGCGGACAAGGGAGGAAGTTTTGTCCTATGGGATAAGTCATATTATGTCGAGGAAATCATGAGACAAATCACTAACTCAGAGGACTATAGAGCACTACCTTATAACCCCATGCTAAGATTCCAAAAACAATTACATTCACTACTTGATGATGGTTTACATCTAGGACATCTAGATAAAGAAAAATTTAATTATCTTTACGTAGAAAGGCCTATTATTCCAATAATTCATATTCTACCTAAAGTTAATAAGTCTATTGAACAAGTACAGGGTAGACCAATAGTGTCGGGAATTGGTTCTCTGTGTGAACCCCTTTCACAATGGCTTGACAGTATTCTGCAACCATTAGTGGTAAAGCTTAACAGTTATCTAAGGGACACAAAACATTTACTCCAGAGATAAGAACACATAGAATGGAAAGATCATTATGGGTGGCTTACTATAGATGTAGTTTCATTGTACTCTTCTATACCACATGACATGGGAATGGAAGTCATAAAATTGTACCTAAACACAGAAACAACTTTTAGTAAAGGGTTTGTCAATTACATACTTGAAGTAACCCATTTTCTGTTGACACATAATTTCTTTAGGTTCAATGAGGGCTACTACCTACAGACACAGGGCACTGCAATGGGGGCAAAATCATATGCAAATTTGGTCATGGGCATGTGGGAAAGTGCCTATGTATATGGTGTTAACAACCATTTTGGCAATGATATAGCCCTTTTTTATCGCTTTATTGATGTTCTAATTTTTATTTGGACCGGAGACCCAAAAGAAATTGGGGACTTCATATCAGGTCTCAATAATAATCCCTGGGGTCTTAAATTCACCTAGGAGTTCCATCCCAACACTATTAACTATTTAGATGTTACTCTCAAAGCTAATAGGTCTAGTGGACGCATTGAGTCAACGATGTACCGTAAACCCATTTCAGGCAACACGGTTCTTCATGGGAAGAGCAATCACCCCAAAATGGTACCATACTCAATAGCAAAAGGCCAGTTCATAAGAACCAAAATAAACTGTTTTAATGATGATGATTACAACAGACAAGCCATTGAACTCAGACATAGACTAGTAGCAACGGGATATACTCAAACAGTAATCTTAAAGGCTAGGGCAGAAGTAGATGCTAGAGAGATCTTCTTTACTTATAGATAAAAGCAAACAAAGTAAGAATAAGAGAAAGAGACAGTCAGGACATGATAGCAGAGACCAACCAATTACTTTTGTTACACAATACTCCTCTGATTATGAGGATGTGTGCAAAATTTTAAGCAAGCACATTCCCATGTTGTCAGCTGATGACAGATTACAGAAAGTCATCCAATAGGGATGCAGTTACTCATATAGAAGGGGTATCACACTAGTGAACATACTTTCTCCTAGGGAACGTGGCTACATACCAAGTGTAGCTATGGCCCATGCATACCCTGTAGCTCCAGTACAAGGTCTGATTACTTTGAGAACTCTGAAAGAAGTAAAAGATATACAGTCAGGGACTATGTCAACTGCAGAAGCAAAAATGTGGTTTATCTTATATGGTGTACTTGCAATACCAGGCAGTATGTGGGGTGTACTACAAGAGAGGTGAGAGAAAGGATACAACATCTGTCGGATATAAATAGGTTCCATAAACCATAAATCTGAATTAGCTCTTCATTTTATTATGAAACAAAGTAGCAAAAATTACACCTTGAGATGGATGGTAATAGAAAAAAACAAACCTTTCCTCATAAGGGGGTGATATAATAAAATTGCTACACAAAAGAGAAGCATTTTGGATATTCACACTAAATACACGCATACCAATTGGCTATAACTCTGTTTTTTATATTATCAACTATTGGGGATAGTTTATATATTCAAATAAGATCCTTTCAAACCAAATAATTGTTTAATCTACATTGCTTATTTTTATACATTTGCCTTAGATCAAGTACTCAGTAGGTTGAGATAAATGACACAATTTATTTACTGAGTATTCATGTTTTTTTTCTTACATCATGTCAGGCATATGTAAATATCCCTATACTCTATTTATATCACATTTTTGTATTCCATACACACTTAATCTGGGTCTAATTTACTATGAAAATACATTTACCTTTATGGTTGTAGAAAATGTTTCTAGAAGTTTCCATTAATATATAATAAATACACTGATTAGCTAATATTGTATCCAAATAGATTACTATAAATTGACAATTTAGTCTAGGGATATTTTCAAACATCATAGAAATTGATCTATTCCTCCATGATAAGTGATTTATACACAATAGAATATTATATGGCAGTGCTGTGCAATGTTTGTGATTAATTATATTTAGTGAAAATCAGACATATGTGAATTTATTTCCAGTTAATGGTCTATTTTTTAGTATTGCGAATAGACACTATATCATGTATATAATTAAGGCTTAATGTAACTTCATGTTTATCCTTTGTACATTTGGTTTATGTGTTCTTAGTAATATTAGCACTAGATGTTATTTTACCCACTAGTCACTTAGCGCTCAAACAAAATAATTCTACTATGTACTTAACTTTGTATTTGAAATGTAATATCCCTTTAAATGTAACCTGAAGCTTAACATGTGATCACAATGCACTACCAATAGAAATGAAGGCTTTCATTTAAATGTATGCAGTTTTTAAATAAGGTCATGTCTATGATTAAGGCACAAACATGTCAGACTCTCCTAGCTGACCATTTTTAACTTGGTAAGAATAAAGCTTTGTTTTTTAATGCTAATAGGACTCTTGCCGGTTAATTTTTTATTTTGGTTTAACTTATCCTCATACACCTGGCATTGTCTTTATTTGCTTTTTTGGGCTCAATTTGTCTGCAATTGGTTGGAAACAGGTGCAATAGTGGTCAGGTGAGTTGGCTTACAGAGGGAGTGGATATCCGGTCAGAACAAATAGCACACAGAAATGGACATGGCTCATTACAATTGCTGCAATATTAAGGAATCACATTACACTCAGGACTACCATAACGGCATCCAATCAAGGGGAGGAGCCTGGAAGTGGAACAGCGAAGCTCTCAGGGGTCTGGTGGTTATCTGGACTTCAGGGAGCATGGTCAGCTCCGCTCTTGAACCAAGGCACATACATGGTATACCCCGCAGTTGGAAGGTAGGGCCCTGAATAGAGCAGGCTGATGTGTGAATACGTTTGCAATACTTTTTACTATTACAGCAGCAATTGTGATCAATGCTATTACAGGCACCATAAGACTGTTTGTACTAACTAAATTGACTAAGATATATATATATATTTTTCCTCCTGCCCACCACTATAAACTGACTGATTAATTGGTTGTGTTTAGAGCTGATTATAAGTACCCATCCATTTTTTATTTATTATTATTATATATATATATATATATATATATATATATATACACACACAGAGTATAGTCACAGAAACTAATAGTATACAATTTAAAGGGACATGAAAACAGATAATTTTCTTCATGTTTCAGATAAAGCATACAGTTGTTGTTGTTGTTGTTATAATTTATTTGTATAGCGCCACCAAATTCCGTAGCGCTGGGTACAGTGATAGGGGTATACAATGACAAAGATTTGTGATAAAATACAAAACAAATCTTGTACAGGAGGAAGAGGGCCCTGCTCCGGAGAGCTCACAGTCTATAGGTTTAGGGTGCAGAGACATAAGGTTGGGGAAGCTTGTTACATTGGTTATATTTGCAGCAGTGAGTCAGGCAGTTCATGTACAAGTATTAGTTTGGTTCGGATGCGGGATGGAGGAGAGATGGTAAGCCTCTCTGAATAGGAGCATACAGTTATAACTAGGGTGACCATATTGCCACTTTAAAAATGGGCACATATGAAAAATACGTATGTCAGGGCTTTTTCCAGGGCTGTTTAAAGAAATGTTCTGTATAAGAACTCTGACATATGTATTTTTAATGTGTCCCTTTTTAAAGCTGCAATATGGTCACCCTAGTTATAATATATTTATATTATTTAATTTGCTTAGTTCTCTTGGTATCCTTTGTTTAACAGCATACCTAGGTAGACTCAGGAGCTAGGAGCAAGCTGCTGATTGGTGGCGGCACATATATGCCTCTTATCATTGGGTTACACATGTGATCAGCTATCTCCCAGTGGTGCATTTCTGCTCCTTCAAAGAATACAAAGCAAATGAAGCAAACTTGATAATAGAACTACGTTTAAATTGTATGCTCTATCTGAAACAGGAAAGAAAAAAAACTGTGGGTTTCATATCCCTTTAACATGACTATTACATTTCTAAGACTTAATAATGTTGCTAACTTGCAATACTAAAAAGTGGCAGCTATTCCCTTTATGAGAAAGTAAATAAAAACCTAATTTTTTATGATGCTATGTAATACACACCTTTCAAATTATCATATGGGATTCCCCTTATTAAAGGGACATTAACAAATTTGAGATAGTAATATAAAATGATGGTAGGTGTGTGTGTGTGTATATATATATATATATATATATATATATATATATATATATATATATATATATATATATATATATATATATATATATATATATATATAAGAACGCTGCAATATACTTTTATTACTTATTTTGTCCCTATTTCCTGTAATTCCATTCTGAAATTGTGAGATTTCCAGTTAGAAATGGAAGTGCAGAACACTGTTATATTCCTCACAGCCATTGGCTGCACACTCTAGTGACCTATTTAGAGCTGTCCCTAATTTGTCACAGCAGAGAAGGTAACCTAAGTTACAACATGGCAGCTCTCAATGTTTTAAAACTTTACACTTATTTTGACAATATTTAAACAGCTAATGAAACTTTTTTTTTTTTTTAAATAATTTTTATTGAGGTTAAAATCACAATACAACACATAAGTGACATAACCAAAGAGACTTGAATACAAAAGCAAAAGTGTCACAATATGCATCTCCTTGAAAACACATCGTCATATCTGTAGCATCACAGAAAAATCCAAACATGTAAAAAAAAAGATTCA
This sequence comes from Bombina bombina, assembly GCF_027579735.1. NCBI lineage: Eukaryota > Metazoa > Chordata > Amphibia > Anura > Bombinatoridae > Bombina > Bombina bombina. The sequence goes on along the minus strand of NC_069499.1, from coordinate 821,231,102 downwards.
CTTAACCTCACTTTTTCTAATTTTTCTTTGCATTGAGAGATTCTAAAAGCATTTATAACTTATTTTATAAGATACCAAACATCAAAGGTTGCTTAAAGGGACACTCAAGTCAAAATTAAACTTCATGATTCAGATACAACATGTAATTTTAAACAACTTTCCAATTTACTTCCATTAAAAAAATGTGCACAGTCGTTTAATATTTACATTTTTTGAGTCACCAGCTCCTACTGAGCATGTGCAAGAATTCACTATACATATATGCATTTGTGATTGGCTGATTGCTATCACATGGTACAGGGGAGTGGAAATAGACATAACTGCAATTTATTTTTAAAAAAATCTACTACTCATTTGAAGTTCAGATTAAGGGGCATATGTATCAAGCTCCGTATGGAGCTTGATGCCCCGTGTTTCTGGCGAGCCTGCAGGCTCTCCAGAAACAGCAGTTATGAAGCAGCGGTCAGAAAGACGGCTGCTCCATAACCTGTCCGCCTGCTCTGAGCAGGCAGACAGACATCGCCGGAAATCAACCCAATCGAGTACGATCGGGTTGATTGACACCCTATTGGCCGCGAGTCTGCAGGGGGCGGCGTTGCACCAGCATCTCTTGTGAGCTGCTGGTGCAATGCTGAATACTGAGAGCGTATTGCTCGCCGTATTCGGCGATGTCTGTCGTACCTGATCCGCACTGTCAGATCAGGTCCGACAGACATTGATAACAAGAGGCCTAAGTGCTATTGCATTGTCTTCTTACCATGCATTTGTTGATTATGCAAATCTACTGTATTGACTGGTCCTTTAATTAACATCCAATAAAGGGTGCAAAAAGTATAACTATTAGACTGAGGCTCCCTATATATAAGAACAGTGAGAGGAATAAGTGTTAGGGAACATATAGGAGCCTCTCAAACATGAATATCTAGTTGGAATGTATTATTTAAAGCGTAAAAAAAGGCAAATAATGAATTAACTATATTATATGTAATGGAATATAGAATTATATGCAGTATTTTGCGAGGGAAACCAATCAAAACACACTGGACCCACTCACCTATGCCGGAGTGTAACATATGGGGAATTACAATATAGAATACAATCATTCACTGTTGCTTAATTACACATATTCTGGTCTTATGTAAAAAATGAATAACATATACCAAAAAACTAAGGAGCATTGTCTTCATCACAGCAAGACAGCCCGTAATCTAAGAGTGTCAGCATTAGTATATAGGTGTAGATATAGATGTAAATATAATAAACTGGGGGATTCACCCTTAAACTAGGACATTAGGAATAAACACAAACCGACTGCTGAAGGCTAGTTACATAATGGAAGCTGCGTCAGATAATTAAAATTATCTCAAGTAACTATAAAATCTATAAAAAATATTTATATTGCAGATTGTAAAACCATAGAGCTATGGTGATCAAAATAAAGGATCAGCAGTTTGGACATAAATATAAGCTGTTAGAACCTATGTTGGTAAAAGTTCAAAATACATATATAACAATACCATAAGGTTGATTTCACACTTTCTGGACTACTCAAGCACCGTCTCATAGGTATGGGCCCTATACCCAGCGACAGGGGGGTCAAGTATTTTAAAAATCAAGTAGGTCCTATATAAAAGAAAAATTCTTCTTCTTTCTTTTCCCCTCCTTTCTGTCTTTTTCCCCCTCCTATCTTATAGAAATGATGTTTCTACCCCTCTAGGAGCACGATAAATTGCAGACTTAACAGAGTTATGCAGACTAAGGAGTGTAAATCTTCTGCATAGCTCCTACATGTGTCTACTACGGAACTTAGGAGAGCTTTACACCTGGGGTGACCTTGTTAAAATACACAGACACTGCTGAACGGTTAAGGCGACTAAAAAGAGACACAGAAAGGTAGGATAAAGCCATACATACCGCTAGTTACATAGTAAACAACTTCTGTTGCCAGGATTACTGCAATAGAAACTTTAGCACTTAATGTAGGGTTGTGTATAAGAAAGCCTGGCGGTTATTTTAAAGATCTAAATATTAGGGGGTTAACTTATGTGTAATAAAATATATATATATATATAGTAATGTGCTGAGGGGAGATGTTGCATATCTTAAACACTCATACACCAAGCATATAGCGATAATCATTTAAAGCATATAACCTAATATAATCAACTTTAATTGGTTTTCCAAGTAAACACTATTAACCTAGGAACTCGCAAACAATGAAGTCAAAGCTAAACAGCTTAAAGGTTCAGTACATGGGGTCGTCAGGAGATACCTAACCAATAACGGACCTAAAGGGTAAATGAAAGTTCCATAATTGTCCAGACTGCAACTGAATAGTGTATGCCTCGGAGGGGAACTAACTGCTTGGCATGTTCAAATCTGCAAATAGCAAGGGAAAGTTATGTTTCCGTTGTAGGTTCTGCGCGCCTGTGAAAGCAGAGGGATAATGGCATCTATGGTATGTTAGTTCCCAGCTAGCACCGGTAAAGCTGCAATCACGGTGTCACAAATATACCCCATCTTCTGACCTCAAGAATGACAGTACCATTATGGGACACTCCTCCTCCGGGCGCCATATGCTGTTGTAGTACAGGGGGTAATGAGTGGTTTGGAGATGATCGCCCTGCAGACCAGCCAGAGTATACTTGTAGAGTGGGGTGGGGTCAGCCTCAACATGCTGCCTTAACGCTTCTGGTGCAAAATGTGTTTTTCTCTCGGTGGTTAGTGTGGAGAACAGCATGGCTTGCTCGTGACCGTTAGAATTTTGCATGTATATTTGCACCTCTCGGGCATCTAACTCCAACCCCAAGACCCTAGTCTCTCCTTTAGGGAGTGAAGTCTCCTTCTGCGATGTGCCCCCACATTGAAAGCACATCACTCGGCTTCACCTGGGTCTCTCCTGTGTCATCTCTCCCGTCTCATCTTCAGTAGCTGAATCCCAAGCGGACTGCAAAGTCTCTGCAAAGGATGACTGATAGCTCTGCAGAAGAACCCTAATGACGTCTAATATGCAGAGAGCAGATGCCATGGTGGTCTTGGGGGCTATAATGCAGCCATAGTTTGCCATTGCACTCAGTTGAAAAATGACCGCCCTCTCAAGGCCTCACCCAAAGACGCCACAAGATTAAGCGGAATTGCTTGACTCTGCGATGTCTCTTATCCAAGGACTGTGGGTTGGTACGGTAGGCACCATGTAATTGTCAATTGGGCTGAGCTGAATGGCCAAATATATTGAAATTTATGATAGATATAGCCGGAGCTATAGCAGCATGCGACCGTTCAGACTCAGAGCTAGCTCCGCCCCAGCTTATGAAACTTTAAAAAATACATCTACATGTTATTCTCAGACTAATCCTTTTCTTTGCATGTATCATTCTATCTAGCATTTATTAGGACAAGATTATGAACATTTGCACCCAAGCGATAAGGGGTTTATCGCATGGTTTGCACTGTATTACGAGTTGAAAGTAAATGCATTCGCTTGAGCGTAATCACGATTTATGCTAGAATGATTACCATGACTTCAGAGCTCTGGTTAACTGTTTTGCAAAACTAAAAAGTTGCTCAAAACACATCAAAAATACATTACAATGTATAGCTGCGGAATCTGTTGGCTCTCTACAAATAACCAATATTAATAATAAATAATAGCTACACTCATAATAACACTATCTAATAAAAATATTAGATAGATAATTCTAATTTACTTCTATTATCTAATCATCTGTTTCATTCTCTTGGTATGCTATGTTGAAGGAGCAGCAATGCACTAATGGTTTCTAACAGAACACATGGGTGAGCCAATGACAATCAGTATATATATGCAGCCACCAATCAGCAGCAAGAACCTAGGTTCTCTGCTGCTACTGAACTTGCCTAGATAAACCTTTTAGCAAAGGATAACAATAGACAAAGCTAATTAAATTTTTGAAGTAAATTGGAAAGTTGTTTAAAATTGTATTCTCTATCTGAATCATGAAATCATTTTTTGGGGTTTCCTGTACCTTTAAGGTGATGAGCTAAATAGATTTAGTGACATCATTGCTGCTCCAAGCCTACCTAGATATGCTTTTTCAGAAAAGTAAACCAAAAAAAAAAATCAGTTTTATAATAGAAGTAAATTGAAAAACCCTTAAAATTGCATGCAATATATGAACCATAAAAGTTTGACTTTTATTCCCCTTTAAATTTTATACTATATTGTGGTGTCCTTGAACCCTCACTTTGCCAACTGAGAATTTTGCTGTACAGCAATGTTAGGCTTAGACTCCAACTGTGTGAACATAATACTATTAGAGCAACTGTTATACAACTGTTATACTATAGCTATCCATCCCAGAAACCATCATCAGTTGTTTTTGTATGTTGCCAAATAAATGTCCTAAACCCCATTAGGAAGTGATTACTCCAGATCAAAATGTTTTTATGTAACATATGCCCAGTTACATCACTTTTAGTATGAATGCTAACTAAAAATATACAGTATTTCTTTTATAAAGGAGGTTAGAGTACACGACCCATTACTCCTTGGAATTATACTCCTGGCCACTAGGGGGAGGCAAAGATCTCAAAACTCCAAGAGACTTTAAAAATTCTCCACATTACTGGAAACTAGTCTTGTCTTTGTCTTTACAGGAGGAAGGTGAAGAAGTAAGGTGCTCCAGTTGTTTGTGAGAAGGGTTGTTGGGGTATGGGTATAGGAACAAGAATACCCTATGGGAATTAGTTGCAGGTGTTGCAGGGACTGGTCCATAGCCTCCTTCTGACGGTACAGTTTTATTTTTTATATATATATATATATATATATATATATATATATATATATATATATATATATATATATATATATATATACTAGTTGATAAGCCAGCCCAGAGGGCAGTCTAATTTTTGTTTAAGCTACAGATGTAAAAACAACCTATTTTGCAACTCTTCTTTTATATAAATAAATGGGAAAGCAGGTCGTATTTTGTGGTGACGGAACCAACCTGCCATTTTTGGAAGGGCGGTCTATTGTGGTGACAGAACCACCCTGCCATTTTTGGAATCCTCCTGGATGCAGTGAATTCTTTCACCACCCTGCCATTTTCGGAAGTAGGGGTCAATTTTTGAAGTATCTAGACATGCCTGGGAAGCTGCTCGGGCCAAGACTTTATGGAACTGGGATAACAAAGTGCCATTCTTGTGTATGAGGAAAGAGCCTGAAACATTAGGATGAGTTTCTAAAAACTGATTAATTAGGAGAACAGGGCAGCAACAGCCTTGTGTCTTAGGAATAGTGACCCAGATACCTTTACCTTGTTGGTCTGTTTTTAGACCAGTGGAGGAAATGTAATATAGGCTCTGAAGAGGCCTTAATGTGCTGGAGCTGCACACCCTTGCTGGAATGCGGCTTGAATGGGGAAACCATCTCACCTATATGGAGAGCATACAGCTTCCAAAGCCATAACCAACTTCTCCAAGTGGTCATGGGTAATGGGCTCCCGAATATCTTTCTGCTGTGGTTGAGAATGACCCCAGCCCTTTACTACTTGATGAACAAAGAAAGAATTAGTGGGATCAGGTAGGGAAATTGTGCGGTAGAAAAAGGCCAAAGCCACTAGGCGAGAATGAATGGTACCTTGACGTGTGCCCTCATTCCACAAACTCACCAGCCATTTGTATAAGGCGACTTGCGATGCATCAGCCACTTTCACCTCTTGATCATGAAAAAATACTGTATGTCCTATTCCTTCCACAACCTCACGTAAGAGTTCCAAGTGGATGGGGCTCATGAAGCACGTACTAAAGGGAGCAGGGATATTCAGGGTTTAGAAGCTGCCAAGGAAACTGGGACAGGGTGAGCCTACTCTTGCAGCATGAGGAGCAAGGCGCCTAAAGGTCACCCAATCAAACCTTGACAGGGCATCAGCAATTACATTATTCACACCAGGGACATGCTGAGCTTGAAACTGAATGTTAAGTTCTAGACAGCGTAACACCAAGTGACGTAACAAGCAGACCACTACAGCCGATGTGGCCCCAAAGCCATTAATAGCATGCACAACACTCAGGTTATATGCCCAGAAGACAACTGTTCTGTTTGAAAACTGCTTACCCCAGAGCTCAATGGCTAGGACTATAGGAAACAGTTCGAGGAGCGTGAGATTACAAGTTAATCCTCTAATCTTCCAATCAGCAGGCCAAGGGCCTGCACTCCACGCCCTTTGAATGTATACACCATAACCCCGGGACCCTGCAGCATCTGTAAAGAGGGGTAAAAGCTGGCTAGAGATAGGATCAGAGTGCCAAAAGCGAATGCCATTAAATTGCTTTAGGAAAGACTCCCAAACTTTTAGGTCAGCTATCATGCCCCCTAAAATGCAGATCTTGTCTGATGGTTTAGATTTTCCACAAAGCTTGCTCTCTAACCTGTGGTTAAAGACCCTCCCCATGGGAATGACTCTGCACACAAAGTTAAGAAGGCCAAGGAGGGACTGTAATTGTTTTAAGGTAATGTATTTGGAGGAAGCGGGAAGCCTGCATATCATTTTTTCAGTATTGATGTCTATTTCCAAAAATGTTAAGCAGGTGCAGAGACCTTGCGATTTGTCTTCTGCAAGGTGAACACCAAACTTGGACATGAGTTCACACATTGCATTCATCACAGCTAGACAGTCATCTGAACCCTTCTGACCCACTAGCAAGAAATCATCTAGGTAGTGAGCTATGGGATCCCTGCCAACCCTACAGGTAACTGCCCAATGTAGAAATTGCTGAATGTCTCGAACAATGCAGAAGAATTGGCACAACCCATAGGAAGGCAGTGATCTACATATAAACCACCATCAAATTTACATCCCATGAGTGGAACGGCAGAAGGATGTAGGGGCAATAAGCAAAAAGTGGACTCAATATCTAACAAAGCACCTGTCCTAGCTCCCTTAACTAGCTCCAGCACGCTGTCAAAAGATTGATAGCGCACTGAACTAATTTGTGGATTGATGGCATTGTTCACTGAACTCCCTTTAGGGTAGAAGAGATGCTGTATCAAGCGAAATTTCCCTGGCTCCTTTTCAGGAACTATACCCAAAGGTGATACAACCATGTCTGCAAATGGAGGATAGGGAAAGGGGCCAATCATGCGCCCCAGGGTCAGTTCCTTGGCAAGCTTTTCTTTAACTATATAGGGATACTGGTATACTGAACGCAGATTACGATGAGTAACCAAATCTCTAATTCCTGGAGCTACAGGGATCCAAAAAACATTTATAAAACCATCCAAAGCAAATTAGCAGCATGGCGGTCAGGGTAATCACGAAGCCAATGCTCATGGGTGAGGGCCTTCACTGGGGAGGGAGTCTTTTTGAACAGGAGTGTTTCTGGTTTGGGGCCTATTGTTTGTACTATCCTTTGTTCTGCAATCACATCCTGGGTGGAGATCACCGCAGAACTTACAAGTATGTCGGAAACCACAGGCACCTCCCTTATCACACCTGTTCTCTTGGGATGTCCAGCAAGAGCCACCTCTATCTTTACCTTTTTTGGTTATGAAAGGACTGAGAGGAGGCAGTGTTGGACCAGGAGGGAGAACACTGAGGGCCTAGGCGTTGCCACAGATGAGTGTCTGTAAAGTCAAGTGTAAGGACTGGATTACCAGCCATTTTGCAGATCTAATATCAGAGACATTCACAATACTTTGCACTGACAAAGCTTTACTCATGCACACATCAGTATGAACCGCATTCTGGATAACATTAATAAGAGTATTAGCATTGCCATGCGTTATAGAAATTGCATCCATACTAACGTTACTGTCCGCCACATTCATTCCTGTGACACTCATTTATACACATATTAGGGGGAATAAAGCCTGATCTTTCCGCATTATACTGAGCAGGGATGGTATTAACGGAACGAGTATGCGCCCTTAAAGCAGCCCTTTTACCAATGGAATAAGCTCCCCTTGTTGCCTGAGGAATGCCCCTATTTGCTGCACTAAATTTTGGCCTCCAATTAATTGATTTGCGGCCTATTTGCCCCATCCAGGTAGCTCCGCCCCTTGCTGCGCTAACTCTACTCTTGCCTGTTTGGGACTGCTGCCTAATTTGCCCTGATTGTGCCGGTCCTGCCATCGCCAGTGTTCTCTTTTGGTGCTCACCTGTTTGGAGCTCCTGAGGGCCCGACCGTTTTGCCCTGTGACCGCGCTTCAACTGACATCCGGTTACGTCACATGAAGGTGAAGGGCGCGTGATGTCAACTTCCGGTGGCGGAGGATGCAGGAGGAGTCGAAGAAGAAGATATTGCAGCCGCAATAGAGGACAAGTAAGAACAGACAGCAGATGCAGCTGAAGGAGGTATAGCAGAGAATAAGGAGGCCACAGAAGACAGAGGTAAGTGGTCGGAAGGTATGAGAGGAGGCACCGGACCCACGCTACCTTGCATATCATGAGACCTAACAATATTAGCTAGGGAAGGCCCTGAACCACCAATGTTTTCTTGTATATTGGGGGTATTAATAGAATGAATATGTGTAGGGGCCTATAATGGAGAAGCAGCTGCACGTTGAACTGGAGATATATATCAGCCACAGTTACTGCAGCAGCACTGTGCAATGCCTGCACTGACTGTATAGGCATGTGATTTGTGGGTGGAATCTTATCCTCAAACTCCTTAATAATATCAAGTTGACTTATCTGCTTTTTATCCTGCTTCCTTGAAGGTGATGTAAACTGCAGCTCCTGGAACCGTACTGCAGGCAGGACTGATCTTCTGGAACGCTGCATGTTGGCTGGAAAGGATGAAGCCTAGGAACACTTGAAAATGAAAGTGAAAATGTCTCTGCTTCTGGATCCAAGGAGAACGAGGGACAGGGAGCTGGAAAAATTTTTAAGGTAAGACAGGGGCTCCTCCCTACACTTGCCCTCTTCTCCTATTTCACTCCCTACAACCTTAACCCTTAGATTGCTGCAGTCCCATGCTAGTCCTTTCACTGCCTATCTCATTAAAATTATTGTATTTTACTGTATTGAACAGATATTATAAATAATAATAATATTCATGCATACACACTGATAATGAGCATGCTGAACTTTATAATGATGCTGAGCATGTATACACTGGCAATGAGCACACTGTGCTGTAGAAGGAAATGAGTTTCTATACACTATACCCTGATGAGTACACTGATCTGCGTGAATTTGATTAGTATGTATATACTCTGATCAGTATGCCATTCTGCATAATGATAGTATATATATATATATATATATATATATATATATATATATATATATATATATATTAATAGTGAACATGCTGCACTTTATAATGATGTCAGTATCCATACACAGATGAGTATGCTGTGAGTATAATGGTGATGAGTTTCTATACACAGATAATGACCACATAGACACACTCCTATTTAGAAACTGGCTGTTAAGAGCCCCTTCAGCACATGGGTCCTGATGCCACTGCACCTGCTGCACCAATGACAGTTCTTTCCCTGGTACCAGAGTCCCACACAGCTATCAGTAAAGTATAGGGAAGTTCCCTGACTGGCAACCCCTGTTTATACTCAACAGAGAAGTAATATAAAAGAGAGGAATCTACTATTTTTAAATATGGGGTTTCATTTACCTACCTAGCACAGTCAGTTAAATGCCTTACTGAAAGTTTAGGATGACCTTTTTAGAGAAAAAATACATAAATTTATGCCTAATGAATTCAATTATTTCATGGTGGTGAGAGTCCATAATACATTACTCCTGGGAATTATACTCCTGGCCACTAGGAGGAGGAAGCAAAGCTTTGAAAACTCCAAGAGCCCTTAAAACCCCTCCCACCTTATTGGAAACTAGTCGGATGTATAGCCAAGCTAGAAAGAAAGTAGGAAAATAAAATAAAAACAAATAATAAGAGCATGGGACAAAGGAAGTGCATACTCAAATTGCTGTCACAATAGAAAAAAATGGATGTGGCTAGTGAACCCTTTCCACCATGAAAGAAATTAATTTATAAGGTAAGCATACATTATATTTTCTTTCATAAAGTTGGTGAGAGTCCATGATCGTTTACTCCTAGAAACTATTAGCCAAGTTGTGAAGTCCAAGAGTAATGTAGGTGGGACCAGACTTATACTATTCCAAATACATTGGATGATTAGTTGTTGTTTTTTTTTTTTTTTTTTGTACAGAAAACATATAATATATAATAATGCCCTAGAACTCTCCTAACAAAAGCTGCTTCAGAAGAAGCAAAAACATAAAAATGGTAAATTATAATCAACAGAGGCCTCATTATTAATAGCCCAGGAAGTGGCAACTGATCTGGTAGAGTGGGCAGTAATCCATTTGGGAGGAGCCTACAAGTAAACTTTACAAATCAAAAGCTTACTGTACCTTAAGGCCTACTAGGGTTAAAATAAGGTACTTATAAACCCATGCCTAAATTGTCTTGCACAATAGCACCCAGGGTATGATATACTCATAAGTGACTACCTACTAACAGCCTATATGCAAGTACCAACAACAACCCCATACTTACCTTATAGGCACCCACACTACTGCACTTAACAAAAGTAAAAATAACTGCTTATAGTAGATAGCAAATCCAGTTCTGTCGATGTGACAGCAGAGAATCTATATATCATATATAATAATTGCGTTTGTAATGTCCGCATGTGTGCACGCATCCTCAAAGGAATGTTGGATGTGCGTGCAGCCACCTCGCTGCGACAGACAGCTTCGGGAGCTCCAACTCTCAGCTGTAACATAACAGCTGAGAGCTGGAGCTTCTGAAGCTTCAGACATCTGCCGCATATGGAGCCGGAGCACGATCGGTGCTCCGTCTCCATATGAGACCAGATGCCTGATCGTTACAGACGGTGACACTGTGTGTGTCACTGTCTGTAACAATCTTCTTTTGGTGCCGGTGGGAGGTGTGAGTGGGTGGCGGGTGGGTGGCTCAGCAGAGAAGTGGAGGCAATGGGAGTGCCCTAATTAAAAAATAAAATAAAAAAATGGCGGCTCAGCAGGGAAGGGGAGGCAGTGGGAGTGCCCCAATTAAAAAAAAAAAGGGCAGGGGGGGAGAGCAAAAGAGAAGGGGGGGGGGAGAGCAAAAGAGAAGGGGGGGGGGGAGAGCAAAAGAGAAGGGGGAGGAGAGAGCAAAAGAGAAGGGGGAGGAGAGCAAAAGAGAAGGGGGGGGGGGAGAGCAAAAGAGAAGGGGGAGGAGAGAGCAAAAGAGAAGGGGGAGGAGAGAGCAAAAGAGAAGGGGGAGGAGAGAGCAAAAGAGAAGGGGGGGGA